>NC_065525.1:4941450-4998744 GCF_006386435.1 Epinephelus moara
TTTTCTCAAACTGGACTTCCTGAATTAAACATTACAGCAAAACAAAGGTCTGGTGTTGGTGGGGCTCTCAGTTGCAGTCAACTCAGCCAGGTGGGCAGATTCAAAGGTACGTACCCAGGTAACACTTTTACAGCTCATTCTATCCTTCAACAATTACCACGTAAACACATGAATTTTGCCAATCACCTTACAAAGAAGTCTACCAGGAATGTGCGTGCTTATTTGATTGGCCAACATAGTGCACTGTCAGATGTCGATGTGCTACAGTTAACACTGAACACTTTCTGGGGCCTGAGCCCTCTATCGGCCAACACCACCTTGGAAAAAAGGGGGTCTGTTTTTGACAATGCTGCTGTCAGTCTGAACACAGTCTAAGAATGAGCACCTGTAGTTAGGACTTGGTCAGTAGCTGATATCACAGCTGTCCAAATTTACAACTTTAACTAGTTTTCTGTAGAGAATACTTCACCTGCAAAATTCATGTGTTTGGGGAGTACTGAGCCTTCAACTGGATCAGTGAGACTTGGGTTATGCTGCACAAGCTGTGTGAGAGTTTGTAAACAGATGTTTTGATATAGTTATGTTGTTAAACACAGTTCCAATTCTCATTTTCTGGATTCTTCATTCACTGTGGAGACATGCAAGAAAAATGGTTTATTTTTTACAGAAATTTTGATACAGCCTGCTGCTGTTAAAGGAAGTCCCTGTATACTTCCAATTCGTGAAGAATGTTTGCCTTTTTTGGAGTCTTTGTTCACTGTAGAGGTATGCAAGAAAAACATTTTCCTCAAGAATTCAAGGGAACACGCAGTGTGTATATGATGTAAAAATGGTCATTTTGGGGGTGAAGTATATCTTTAAGGTATAAATTGTTATCATAAAGTGACAGAATCCCACCTAGCTCCACAAGTGCTGGGCACTGGCAAATCTTTCAGAAGGTAACTTGTTTGCAAAATTCTTATTTCATTTCATGGTCCTATGTGTAATTCCTCAGCCCTTTCAGTCCCCTACAAAGTTCTCTAAAATGCTGATGCTACCTAAAACCACAGTTCTGCGCACTGTATGGATGCATCTACAACCTGCAATGGAATATGCTAAATGTGAGCGTGATCTAAAGGGAGAAACTCAAGTTAAGAACCACTGGTCTAAAAAGCACTTGAGATAGAAAAAGAAGAGTTTGGGGTCAAAGAAGAGGACTGTGGTTCTAAAGAAGTTTAGTTGGGACTAAAAACACAAGCTCAGAATGCATTTACAGCTCCCAGTTTAGGCTGTGGTGACGACATACTGCACCTCTCCTGTTTAACCTTCTAGCTGCGAGGTAGGAACCCAGTTAGCATGAATGCAGCCTGCTAGAAGGGGAGAGGGGGTGTTGGTATGGCTCTTTAGTAACAAAACATAACCATCATCTTACTTCCATAATAAATAAAAAAAATATACCAAAAAAGCTTGTCAACTCTTACTCAATGCAGAAGAATACAAGAGAAAAAACATTTACAAATACCTGCAGCAAAATAAAACTTTAAGTGTGTTTTTTTAAAATGTGTTTCAATTCTTAGGAGTAGCTTTGCTCAGAGACACAGACCAATGGTGGGTGAGAATTTTAAATATAGCAACTGTTGTATTAAGTACGCAGGATAACAGATCCAGCCGATTATAACAGCATAGTGGCTGGCTGAGTCACCAATCAACTATTTCTGTTTCTGTTCTGTGGTAATTCATCTTATGTTTCTGTATACATTTTTCTTTTTATAAAATATTTTATTCATACAATCATTTCTTTAACGATAGCAACATTACTATTTAATTTTGAGTGGCAAGATATCAGTCGCACATCACCTCATAAGAACAATAGTATATAAACAAATGCAGAAAAAATTATTCTGTATCCATTTGAGTATGTCTCTCATTTTGCTTTTCAGTTCATCCTGTGTCTGTACACCTGTCTGTCTGTCTGTCTGTCTGTCAGTGATGAGCCAATGGGAGTATTGCTGGTCCTGGTGGGGGCGTGTGTTTGGAACAGCTCTGAGCAGTGGCCTCTGCTGGCTGGCCAGGAGGAGGGCCCTGCATGGCAGAACAGGCTGGACATTGGCTGGCATTAGGCGACCCTCATGCTGGCCCATTGACAGCTGGCTCTGAGGACACGGCACTCTGGTCCAGTCTGAGAGGAAAAGACAGACATATGGATTCATTTCAAGATGGAAGAAAAAAACATGTCTATTTTTTTTATCATAAAATTTTTAGGAGTAGCTGTAAACTACAGGACTTTTTCTCTGAGTAAATTTAACACTGGTAAGCTGAACAGACATTTTAGGGGATTCTTGGTTTAGTGGTGCAGCCTAGAAAACCTCAACATCCACCTCTTAAACACAGAGCCTGGCGCAACCCGACTGTTGTTGCTAGTTTCAAACTGATGCAGTTCCACAGCCAGCCCCCACATTGTGTAAGAAGCAAATGTACTTGCACCAATCTGTGCTCTCATGAGCATGTAGGTCTTAAAATGAGGTGTGGTCAGTCACATTGTTGGCGTCTTGGTATTTTGAGGCAGCAGAAAATGATTGCGCCTTTGACCAACAACAACCTGGCCTAAAGTCAGAGTGGCACAGTATTTTCCTGCCATTTAAAGGGCACATTATTCAGATAGTAAGCTGTGCCTTCATAGGTCAGTTCATAAGGTGTGTACACTCTGATGGGTTGCAGGTGGGTGAAATAATACATAATTAATGAGGAGAATATTCATCATTTATTCATTCATTTTCCATAACAGCATATTCTGGTGCAGGGTCGCCCAGCTAACTTTGGTGAGAGACGGGGACTATCACAGAGCTGACACATAGAGACAGACAACTATTCATGCCCACATTCACACCTATGGGCAATTTAGAGGTTTGAACCCAGAACCCTCTTTTTTAGATTTTTTATTTTTTTTTTGGCTTTTTTGGGGGGAGAGAGAGGGGATGATATGCAGCAAAGAGCCACAGGTTGGAATAGAGCCTGTGGCTGCTGCAGCAAGGACACAGCCTTTGTACGTGGGGCGCCTGCTCTACCAGGTGAGCTACCCCAAACCCGGAACCCTCTTGCTATGAGGCAACAGTGGTAACCACTTAAATTCTTAACCACAAGAATGAATGACATTCTGTAAAATGTGAACATGGCAGAGAACAGAGCAGAGCTGCTATCCAACTCTCCATTAAGAGAGATGCTGTGCATTTACACACAAGGAGCAGCGTAACTTCATTATTTCAGGAGCTCAAAGTTGAGCACTGTTTCCTTTATCAGATTTAAAACTCCAGTTTTTGCTGTTTGAATTTTCCACGATATTTGTTGCAATGACAACACTGCTCTTACTGTATTAAGGGCCATACACGTGCTGCGTTCTTATTCGCCTGGAAAACACGTGGTCAGGCACTGTGCGGAACTCTTGTGCCTATTCTATGCCAACTTTCAAAAGAACAGAGGCAGGTCGCGTCTGAAATCGCTAGGTGTACCAGCCTACTTACATGAAATCCTGAGTGCAGAGCTGACCTTCTTCCAGACGCTGTTTTTTTTTGTTTTGTTTTTTCTTCAAATATGTATGCATAAAATATTCTCCATATTTAACACTGACAGACTACAGATGGTTTAAACAGGACTCATAGTGCAGAAGGGCAGACTTACTTGGCCTCCTCTATGGCTGACATCTCCTCCAGAGGACCATTGGGAAGCTCCACAGTGGGCCGACACTTCTCACTGTTTACAGGAGACACAAGAGAGGAGAGAAAAAACTTCACCAAAGAGCTAGCCTAGAATCAGATTTATAAGATTTTGTTGAATCAGGTTTTTGTACCAGTGATGGTACAATGTACGATTATTACATTTTTTCAAATTTATTAAACTTAAAAAAATGTTAATTAAGAAAGAACAAAATGTGGGAGTTCCAGGATCTATGAAACAAAAACACCTGACATGTTTCAGTACCTTGATCTTTAGACCTAACACCCTGACCAATTACACATGTAGTTTAGTAAATGGTGCGCATGCAGAAAAAACCCCAAACGTAATAAAAAGATGAATAAACTTGTTATAGCACCTTACAATTCATTTGCTTCCTGACTTAAAATCTAAAATGGATATCAAGTCCAGCCTACAGAGCAAAAGATGGAGCTCCGATTGGCCAGAAGTCATTCCGTATAGCACTTTTTTTTTTTTTTTTTTTTAAGGAATGCATTTGATAGCTTTTTGCTTTAAATGTAGTAATAGCAACTGAATATTTTTGTATAAGCAGTGCCAAAGACTGCAGTGCCTGTGCACAAATGTTTTTTTTTTTAAGTGTGTGTGTGTGTGTTGTGTGTTGTGTGTTGTGTGTTGTGTCTGACCCTGCTTTGGGACAGCAGGCTGCGGCTGAGCTGTTGACGCCTGTTCTCTCCAAATCCACACACTCCACTACTGAGTATTTCTCTGAAGAAGCACACTTCTCTTCATCACTGGAACACACAGGTATACACACAAACACACAAATGTACATCAATACCATGTGAGGTGATTCATACCAACCACCTTTCCCACAGAAACACACACAATACAGTGAGATGTGAACAGTGATGCATGCTGAACTGATTGACAGAGCACACAGTAAAACAAAGGATGAAGGTGTTGAAATTAGGAGCTGTGGACAGTATGTAGGAAAAGCATCAAAATGTACAGCAAATGGAGAAAGGCAACTGTTTTGATTGTTTGGCTATGCTACTCTGTTGATTTAGAAGTTACAGAGCCAGCGAATAGTAGGCGGGCCTACGAACTGATTTTGCACACTGATTAGACCAAAATTGCCAGCCGTCAGTCTTGCTTTGTCTCAGAGAACCACCAATAATCTTGATGAGGCCTCAATCAAAGCAAAACACTCACAAACATCCACATATAATGTCATATTTGAGGTGCTACATAACAATTATTCAGCACTCGATAATTTCAGAAAACAAACTGTCATGCTACAAGAAGAATGTGAGCCTAATTAAAAATCCAGTTATTGTAACATTTGTGGAGCATTTTCCTTAAAACGCAATACCATTTATACCAGTATTTTCATTGAGTCTTATTGAGTACTAACAAAATACATACACATCTTTAATGCTAGTTCATTTTTAAAAAAGGACACAACTGCTCTCATTGAAATTTGATACTTTATGATAACTAGAAGTAGGGTTCAAAATGAACAAGGCTATCGTCACACTGGCGGGTAAATGTCTACATCAAAATCAGTGTCAGAAATTAGCAAGGGCCACGGGCCATTTGGCCAGCAATTTATCCAAGAATGCCCCCAAAAGCCATGTTCCGGGGGCCAAAATTGCCCCCAAGTTTTCGAAACAACTATATGTATTTACATTTTTAACAGTATTACAATCTGACATTAAAGTATAATTTTATTTTCATTAAATTAATTTACCGTCACGTCTACAACTCATTTTCCAGACATAATCAACGAGATTGCACTGATTACGTGAGAGTAATCTGACAGAGAAGGGGAGGGGGCTTTGCTGTACCATAAGTATAAATTAACCATTTCTTGGGTGATCTATGTCTACACAATGACAAATTAATGAAAAATTAAGGTAGAATGAATGTTAAATTTTAAATTAACTTACTTCCAGGATTGCATCTAAGGAATATATAGTAATTTGGCCTTTTTAACAGTAAAAGTAACTGTAATGTGGTGAAACATTAGTACTGCTATCAGTAGATTAATGGTTAAATCATCACATTTAAACTGGTTGAATTATAGGAAATCTGAGTGATATTTTACAACCATAACTTTATGTAACCCATTATTTATTTCATTTATAGTGGTTTCTACTGAAGAGTGAAGACACTATCTTAGTTGGTTTTGCTTTTCATGTGCTTACTGTTAGAACATAATTACAATTTTTTGATGGCCCCCAAACATTTTGAAAATGCCCCCATCTTTTAGACCGTGGGGGCCAAAATTGCCCCCAGAATATTTTGTTAATTTCATACCCTGATCAAAATATTCCTGTAATATAAAAAGTATGTCGAGAGTTTGTACAGCGTTTTTGTGTCATCTAAACTTGCGCTGCTTGTGTCAGAGATGAGTTTCACACTCACACAGTGACAAAGACTTCATGGTGCATTCAAGTGCACCTTGTAAACTCAGTAATCTATACTCGAATGGCCAAGAAGGGTGTTTAAAATGGGAAAGTTTCCCTTTTTTTTGCTTTCTTTTGTTGAACATTTGTCATTACTTTCTTTTTGTTTAACTACAGCATTTTCAATAATTAGATGCTAAAATCATAACAATATCCCAATCATTTCTACATGGGCAGATTTTAACAATTCTATTTAAAAGTTGCAAACCCCATAATACCCTTGTTCAACAGGTCCCCTGGTACCCCTGTGACCATTTTGAACTCTTTCTACTGCAGAATATTTAAATAATTCAGCACTAAAGTCAGACCCATGTACATGTGCCAGTTAAAATATTCCTATTTGAAATAAACTAAACTATCACTTGTCACCAGTCTGCTGTTCCTGCTCACGACAGTTATTTTGGCTGGTAGAAAAATGTGCTTGGCCGGTGGATTCTGTCATCTACCAGTCCCCTTGGCCAGGGAGTCAAATATTTAATTTTGGATACTGACTAGAGGAATACTGCTGCAAAATTTCATTGCTAGAAAGAAAAACAGTTTTTCCTGCAAAACTTGGCTGTTATTCCTTTGACCATAAAACTGTTTCATGTTTTGGTCACATAGCTTCTGTGTTTTCTCAACACCAAGGAAACACCTGGGTTCCTGTATCTGTTGATTCAGCTTTTTATCAACATGTCAGTATTGGTACATATGCCAATAAGAATTTGCAGCACCTTAAAGGCCAAAACATGTTTGAGGTCACTATGAAAGTGTCTCTATCAGGGGCATTCCTAGGATTTGAGGACATTGGGGGCTTAACCCCGGATCTCTGTGGTGGGTCTGGGGGGAATTTTATTTTTTTAAGAACAAACTCTATTTCGAAGCCTTTTTTAAATGCACTCCAACATCTTTCCAACATTTACTTTTTACTCCACTACATTCATTTGTCTGCTTTAGTTACTTTGAAGACTTTGATCATTAATACAAAATATAATCAACTAATAAATGATGATGGATTATCATGGATTGAACTACCCAGCAATATACAATCACACAATATACAATCACATAAAATATGCTGCTTGAATGACACAGAGAATCCTTTTGTTTTTGATCAGTGATATATTATTTTTGAGAGCTTTAATGCATAAACAAAATGACACATTATCAGAGTCGGAGCTTTTCTTTTATTACTAGGCCTATTCTTATTTTCTGAAAATACATATAACTATTAAGGGCCATTCATAAAATATGTGGGGCTGAAGCCTCAGACACCCAGGCCTAACGATGCCACTGGTCTCTATCAAAGTTTGTGCACCAGAGAGAATTGACAAATTCATTTGTGCAAAAATGAATTGAATGTTTAGTTGGTCATCAATAAAATCAATTTTTGATTTTTTTTTTTTTTTTTTTTTTTTTACAAATACAGAGGTAGTATTTAATGACTTAGCATCTTTACATATATGTATAAAATTCCATTTTTGTGATTCAATTCAAATCAGTAGCATGTGAAAAGTAAAAATGTATCCATGTGTGTCTGTGTTTTCCTGTCGCCCTGTTGCGTTTCTCTCCCTCCCCCTTTCTCTGCTGTGTGCTTCTCCAGTGCACATAGACATGGGGCAGAGAGAAAGGAGAACAGAGAAACGCCACCGACACAGGTGACGTTACGTGAGTCAACAACCTCTCATTACATTACTACATTACTGAATTTACAGGAAAGGAAACTTCTGCTGTTTTACAGCTGCTTGACTCAAGACAACCGTGTCATATAATGGTCAGTGTCTGTTATTTATTCGAAAGCTGTAACTTTACATTCTACTTTTTGTTCAGCAGCATTTAAGTTAATCACTTTAATGTTCTAAACTAAGAGACAAAAAGAGACTGGAGGGTTGTTTTTTTGTTACAAGAGACTTTTAAGTTTAAGTACAGCTCTTTGATATATGTTGTATGTTAAGTCAAGCACTTTGATAGGTTTGATATGTCTTATATTAATGTTGCCTGTCTGTTATCTGTTGTTGTAGACAGTAAGTATCTCAGCTGCGTTTTTTTACTTCACCATCAAAGAGTGCAATAAATGTTTTTGTTTGCAAAAAAAAATCCTGAGAGAATCCTGATCTCAATTCTTAAAGAAAAAAAAAATATGATTCACATTTTAACAAGAATCGTGGAGTCCTAATGTCTAGTATAGTAACTGTTTGCACTTAGGAAGTATTTTAGCAATTACACATTCATATTGTGCATCTGAATTTTAACAACTCACAATCACAATAAGATGGAGAGACAGTGGCTGAGGGCCAAAGCCAATTAGGAGGCAGACCATAATACTGAAATATATGAACAAAAATACTTATGTAGCTGTTTGTAGCCAATAAAAATCCAGTTTTGGAGACGTTGAGGCCTCTTCAGAAACTAGTCTGCACTTTAACTGTTTGTTTCACGTGTCATTTCACATAATAATTTGGTCTTAAATCGAGTTGGCCTGGTAAGGTCAAATCCATTTGCAATTTAAATAAACTAAAAAACTGCAGTTGGACAACACCTTTGGTAGAAACACATGCAGAATGGAGATAATGAAATAAACAAACAAGGAGCTGAAACCAAAGAAGAAGATCAAAATTGGGAAAGAAAAGTTGGTGGTTGACGTGACAACAAGACTACATCACGGCTGCAGGCTGATCTCTGATTGGCTGTACATACCGATAAGATTTCAAAACTCTGAAGAAGACCACACCCACAACGCACAGCAAGAGAGAGAGAGGAGGGGAAGCTCAGGTTGTAAGTGTCGCTCAGTTCATCAGACAGTTGTTATTTACTCAGACAGACAGACAATATAATGCAGCATCAACAGAGGGACAGAAGGACAGAGGACAACCAACTTTAAAACCTGTGGATTTAGGACAGGCAAGTATCTCACTGTGGAAGCATGGTTGAAACAGGACCAAAAGTGGCTGTACAGAGTTTGTAGTTCAGTTATTTATAAAGAATTGGGGGCTATAGTCACCATTAATTTATGTCAGTTGCTATGGACTTCAATAGTCAAAAGTTTTCATGGGAAAAAGGTATTAGAATGTTTATAGAAACCCTCTTTCTACTGTCCATCTCACTATGTTAAGGTGTGTGCATTGGTTTTTGACAGGGCTGTGTGTGCAAATTGATAAAGAAGCTGCGTATTTAGCCATACACATATTTTTAGACTCTATTCTTCTATTCCGCAGAGGGTGTTTCATACTCATAATTTGGTGGAATATAATTTGAAAGTCTAAATATACAATTAGCATAGAGAACCTCATCACCACATCCACTTGGCTTGTATTTATTTTACCATTCTGTTACGTGAGCTATAACCACCAAATACAATTAGAAAGAAGGTGCATTTACAAACATTTTACTAATAATCAGAAAAACAGCCCAATCAGAACAAAAATGCCTCATGTAACTGCCTCAATCCAAAGAGATTGGACTAATCTGGCCAGATTGGAAGGAATTTTAAGGTTGAGAGGGGCAGTGTAAACCTTTGATAATCTGTCCAGAGGAAAATATTGGTGGCAATAACCATGTAAAACATTTCATCCTGTTTCTCTCTGGATTAAATAAATACATTCTTTCTGCACATCTTTGCCCCATATGGCGGGAACATTAGGTGACGTAAATAGTGAGTGCTGTTTCTACAAGCCTCCCTCTGCTGACTTTGATGGAGAATCGTTCTTCTGTTATATTTCCTGCAGATTAGATCCTTCACAGCGTATGGAACCACTTTATGCAAGTCAAAAAACGTGTCTTCTGATCAATTGTTTAGAGGCATGTAAACGCACATCTAGGGCTGTGCGGTATACCGGTTCGTACCGAAAACCGGTATTTATTTTGGTTATGACATGAATTTTTCATATACCGCAATACCGGTGAATAGCCCAAACAATATCCGGATGGTGCGCGGCAGGAAAGTGTTTCAGCGGGGACCCATTTCACCGCTGCACACTACAGGCGTGCTAGAGCCGGCCAGAGCACGGCACTGGAGCTGGCTAGAATGAGAGCATAGAGAAAAGTTTAGAGGCGAGAATGGCTGCCGGACAGAGTCCTGAAAGCAAAGCAACTGTACACGTTGCTGAAGAACACGATGACCCACAAGTACTCATACCAAAAAGAGCAATCTTTCCCCTATATGCAACTCAGTTTCCTGACCGAAGCCGACCCGTCCCAAGTCCGAGACAATTAGAGCCGAGCACGGCACTAATGGAGCGGAGCCTGTGTTGCATTCAGGCGATAACAACAAATTCCAGCACTTGAATAGGCAATAGCACAACACAGCAGCATGTCAAGTGGGCCAAACCTGTGCAAAATACTGTGAAATACCGCAAAACCGATATGATTATTAAAAAAAAAAAAAAACCGTGATATGAAAATTTTGTCATACCGCCCAGCCCTACACATATCTTTAATTATGTTAACAGTTAAATTGAAATCTCTAATCAGAGTGATTTTGATCAGATTGGAGTAACCACAGTTGGTGAAAGAATGAGCAGAGAATGTGTAACAACTGAACTACTCTAAGGGCCCTAATTTGGACCAGTTGAAGCACAGCTCTGACAATTTGGTATTATACTGACCTAAAAACTTTGCCCGTCTGTGTGGCATTTTGGTGCTTTGAGCACACGTTGCACAGATGGGAGGAGGGGACAAACTGGCTGGTTCACTCAAATCAAGAATAACAAAAAGTGAGCTCTTGGTATCTTGGTGGAAATTGGCCTTTTGATGTTATGCTATAAGTAGAGGTCTCAGAACCGTGTCTGTTTCTAGCAGGCTATTTTGTCCTCAAGAGCAAAATTAACACTTGCAGTAAATGCACAACAACAGTGAAATGATGCTTAAAATGCAATCAAACTATTTTGATAAAAACTCTCCAACCAGTAAATGCGTTCAAATGGCCTGGGGCCTATCTCTGATCTTGGTGTTAAATTGAACCTGCCTCTACTGGAAGTGTGACTGAGTGATAGTGTGAGGGTGCTCGTAAGAAAACATATGTGACAAAACTAATGAGACACATTCTGATTAGCCATTCTGGTTAAAACACCATAGTGTAAGAGAGAACATTCCAGTGTTTCCCTCTTGGGTTTTCGACACCCAGGACTACAACCTTAGCAGTGAAGCTGCTATTAATGACACTGAGTCATTTAGCACAGAGAGCTACGTAGTGTTTTTTGTGTGGATGTGTTTGGCGAACCTCTTGAAGACGGCGGTCTCAGTCTTGGCGTCAACAGTGAGGCTGACTGTTTCTTTCATGGAGCCATTGATGACCGTCTCTGTGATGCTGCGCTGTTCACAAGAAGGCGTGTCCTCCTCCGCTTTAGATCTCCCACAGTCCTTAGGTGAGGTCGAGGAGGTAGAAGCCACACTGGTGCCCAACCAGCCATCACAATCTGGGGGGGTTAAGAAAATCGACAACAGGTGTAAGATATGATTATGGTCAAGATCATTTAAGCAATATCAACACATGCAGCTGCATGTGGCTGCCAAGAGAAAAAGGGCTGTGCCCAGCATCTTTATTGACAGCTAGATAGATGTACTCTGTCAATATCAACATGCATATGAACACTCACCTTCAGGCTGCATGGGTGCATTGACCCCCAGAGGGTCCATTGTCTCAATGCTGGTTTCCATAGCAACAGGAGAGTTGCATCTCAGAGGGTCTTTGGGGCTGAAAGAGATTTCAGATTTAAAGACAATGACAGCCAAAACAAGCAATGTTCTTCGGTAGCTGTAGCACTAACAGAAACTGACCCAGAGTCTCTTAGGATGTCCTACCTGACAGGGGTGAAGTTGGAGAAATCAGCCCACCCTGTTTCAGAGTTGGAAGTGGCAGAGGGAGTGGAGCTCCATGCTGCCTCAGGGAGGTCTTCTGTGGAAGAGGAGGAGGACGACAAAGAAGAGGCAGCAGGGTTGTTGGGGTTGGAGGCTGGAGCTGTGGATGTACCTGTGTCCATGGGGATGTCATCAAAGTTGGCAGTCCACACAGGCCCTAAAAATGATAAATACATGAAATTAGTCAGAAAAAGTAAAAAGTAACCCACCACCACTCTGACTTGTATGGACTTAACCCACTTCACCAGGACTGTATGCAAAAACCTAATCTGGAAATATGCCTCATCACAGTTCTGACATGAGCCATAAACCCACGCCCCCAACTGTGAATAATTCCAGCTGGGCTAAAATCTTATTCTTATTTGAGTCCTACACCATGGCCAGGCAAGTTTTCTTACTTGGGGTTCATTTGTTATTGTCCTGTACTTAGAGTTGTTAGATAGTAACCCTGCGGTAGACCAACCTGTGTCGACCTCCATTCTGTCATCGGTGCTGGGGTTGGAAGCTTCAAATGGATCTCTCTTTACATCCTCCTCCTCTGAGTCTGTGCTTTCCTCACTGTCTGTGCTGCCTGAACTCCTGAGATGGATACACAGATCAAGTTATTTCCAATCTGCATCTGAGTTGATCCTGATTTAACAGTGCAATAAAAGTGAAGCTACAGAGAGAGCCCTCCACACTCATATCGCCTGACTGTTTAGACAGGAGCTAAAAAAGTGGACAGTGTCTGCTGGCAAGCAAAAACCTTTTAGTATCAGACAGTGCTGACTGAATATCAATCAGCAGAAAGTCAGCCAATGACTATTACTATTAATAGTAATATTGATTCCTCAGTTAACATAGAAATTAGTTTAGTTTTAAACAACAATGTCCAAAGAGGAAATGTTTAAGTAATTTTTCTGGTATAAATGTGATGATAAGTGTTCAACCTTTTTTATAGACAAAATAAGTAGCTGATTAATCAAAATAAGAGATTACTCAATGTCTATGACATTTTAAATTTTGAATTTTAAATTACCCTAGTGGCTATTAGAGTTTTTCTGTACTCATATGAAGCCAGGATAAATCACACACAGGACTTAAAATGCCATTTTGTGGGGTTTTATCGTCTTCACAATATATTATTACTTATATGTGAAATCAAAGTAAATAAAAGCTTCATTTCCACAAAGAGAAATGGTTTTCAGCTTACTAAAATAAACAGAATGTCTGCATCAGCGGGAGGTGCACTTCAGGCTACTGCATAGGCTCTGCATCTATGCAGAGCCTATGCCTATGGTGTGGATTCGACGCACAAGTATAAATCCCACTTAAAGAAAGCATTTCATCCATGAGGGTCCTCACAAGTTCAGAAAGACAAACGTCTATGTGTGGGTTTAGCTGACCTGGGGCGCCTCTGTGCCTCTGGTGCGAAGGTGACATCTTTTTCATCCCAGATATCTTCCTCGTCTGAACCAGCATCTTCAAACTGCTGGATTTTCTCCTTACAGCGTGCCTCAAACAATGCTATATTTGCCTGGGGAAAACACACACGGGCCATATACTTAAAAAAACACTGTTTATATCTAAAGTACATTCACGTACAAAATAGGGTTGGATCCTGCAGAACAAAAGCCACTCAGCTGAGAAGCGGACATTAACATGAATACCTCCAGTATACTAGCACAACAGCTTCACAGCAGGTCTCAAACACAGCCACCTCAATGGCAGTAACTTACAGCATATCCATGTATGCTTGGTGTTTTACATTAGTGCCCCTCTCCAGTTACATTTTTAAAATCAATGCTACAGTATTTGACAAAAACAGGTTGTGGTTTGATATTTGTGCTTTGCCAAAAGCCTTTGGTTCAAATGCAGGTTATAGCAAAGTTTACAGCATACATGTGCCACACATTAGTTATCTAGGAAAATTTTCAATTTCATATCATCTCTTCTTCTGCCTCTAAATGAATTTTAACAACGAAATCAGGAAATAAAGACATACCATATTGATAAAATAACATTTTCAACTGTTCCATGCTAATTGTACTTTCTTCTCTCTTTGATTGACTATGTATGTATTCAAGATTAATAATCAAAGTACTTACACTTTCATTTGTATTCAGTGAAAAATTGATGTCTGATATTCTATCAAAGGGAATACTGCAATGTTAAAGAGAACAGAGTTTAGTTTAGTTAGGGTCGTTAGGCATCCACATATATATGGCAACACACAGGCAGACAGGCTCTAGCACATAGCTGTAATACTTCATGTTTGATAATGCAGGGATAACTAAAACTCAGGGACAGTGCTAAAGAAACATGGTTTCTGATAGCCACTTTTGTTTTATACATGCATGTTTTGTGTTGTAAATTGGTTTAAGAAAAGCAAAGAATTATACAAAGGCCCTAGTAGAAAAAACTGCCTCTCTCTGGCAAAAAGCCACTTTCAAAATATTAATCTGTACCTAACACTTAAAATAGTAAATAAGTCATTTAAGGGAAAGTCCAACATGGAATTGTTTGGAATCTTACCAAAAATCATATCAGAAAAATAGCAGCTCATGGTTTTGCCGACCTTAGCACAAAGACTGAAAGAAGAGGGAAACTCTGGGCTCTCTCAACATACAACATAAATACATTGGTACAGAATACATAATGTGTTATTGTGATTAGCGAGCTATGGAGTTTGGCACTGCTTTGCGAGAGGGGGAGGGGTTACATTTTTTTTACACAGTCAGAAAAATAAAAAATGTTTATCCTGGTCAATATTTTGAGACACGACTACGTTTTTAAAACTTTGTGTCCTGCCATACGTTTAGCATCATTTAGTTAGTTGAATCATTTTACCAGATACTGATACAAGCTCCCCCACTGCCCTACAGTGTGATTAAAGGGATAGTTTGCATTTTTTTTTAAAAGTGGGGTTAAATGGGATACTTATCCATAGACAGTATATTAGATACAGTAGATGTCAGTCTGCACACCCCCAGTTTAGAAAAGCAGGTCCGAAACAAAGCTAAGCAATGTATTGCTGTGGCTGGGGGCCAGCAACAAAACAGATTTTTGGCATGCAAAAAAGTCCCACCTAAAAAAAAGCAGTAACATTCTAGGTGTATGCTATATTTAGTGTATTTCCAGCTTTTCTGTCAGACAGCCCATTGCAACTAGAAAGTCGTTAATGGCTTCAGTTCCCATCTATGCTCTCATCAAAAGCCACCAGATTCCACTGACAAAAACAGCCATTTTAACATGATGAACAAGACCTGCTTGTTGACTGCTGCTTCGATAATTTAGTTTATGTTATTGTGTGACTTTTGTGAATCCAAACTAACCCTATTAAATACCAAAATCCCACAATAACACAAACAAAAATACTAATCTTGGCAGCAGTAGACCAGCAGCTCCTGTGTTCAGCAATATTAAATCACTGTTTTTCTCAATGGCATCTGGCTTTGATGAGATCAACATAACAGCTTCATTTTTCAGTTGGAAATCAAAGTAAAGGTAAAGCAGTGAAAATACTCTCAATGTAGTGTGCACTTAAACTAACAGATTTTTTGAGGTGGGACCTTTTTTGGGTGGCTTAAGTATGTTTTGTTGCTGACCCCTCCCCAGCAGTAGATTGTTTAGCTTGCATGTGGGACTCCAAACTGGGTGTGTGCCAACTGACTTCTACTGTATGCAATACACTGTCTATGGATAAGTTCCTCATATAACCCAACTTCAAACAAACAGAACTATCCGTTTAACTCTTAAACTAACAGAGCTGTCAGCAGCCACGCAGGAGAGATGCTCCATGGTGCGATAGAGTTTTGTAACTGAATTATAACCAGAACACACATTAACTTTTTTTGACTGTGTGGAGGTGCACTGTATTTACACCACACATTATCAATGACGACAATTAAACGCAAGTCTTACAGGTGAAACCTGAGACTTGACACTGTACATTAAAAAACAGCTACTTGTTGGAACTAGTTCTTGATGAAGGTGGAGGGGTGCATTTCTTTCCACATTGAATTGAGCTTTGCTAGCAGTTTCCCCAGGTTTTCAGTTTTTGTGCTGAGCTAGGCTAAAAAACACCTCAGATGAGAAGTTCAGTATTAGTTTCATTAAAGGCTTCCAAGAACTGATGCTGGTAAAAATGTTTGTTTTGTTTTTAATCCAAACTGTCAGACTGTTGCTGTTATTAAGCACTGTCAGAAGCTCAGGGAGTCATTCCAGACAGCTGTAGTAGCTTCAGTCTTTCCAGTGGAACACAAGCGAATGAGACTGCAATAAATGACTTATATATAACACTACAACAGGTGATCAAGTCCAAGTCAGATCAGGAGTAAACTTTAAATCCTATCCACACATGATCCCAACAATTTCCATTCCCATCAGCTAACACCAGCCTTAACCACTTTATTACTATTCCCCTCTACTCAAAGTTTAGAAAACAGAAAAGAGCAGATTTACTACAGTAAGGACAGTGATTACTCTCGACTTATTCACACTTAACCTTCCACACTTAACCTTGTGTATTCATGATAACTGGCAAGTATCCAACCTGTATATAATGTGTTTTTAAAGCACAGTGGAGGTAGTGATGATGTCAAGTGTACATATGTTCAGGTTCTGGAAAAATCATTTCCTCCCAGTAACTCAGATACGTTCCAGCCATCATGACTACACAGATGGGAAGACCACCAGACAGACAGTAGCCTTAACTACAATGGGAGCATTATCATGCACACCAATACAACAGTTCTGTAAATTGCACACCTCACAATAGTTAAATTTTCAGTCAGAGGCCAATATTGTCATTGATTTTGTCACACTTTCATATTACTTTTTTCAACACTGACATCGAATAGTAACATGAAGAATGGACAGACAATTCAAGACACCGTGAAATGTTGCTCTCTGTTCAATCTGTCCTTTAATCCTTGCAGGGCAGCATTATTGTCTCATTGAGGCTGAGCACTGTCGATGCTTGTTATGTTTGCACTGCTGACATAATCAGGGTAGATCTTTTATGTCTTCACTCGGATAAAAGAAAAGCTGTGTGTGCTGTAGTACTTTAGCTGCTGCTTGTTTTTGGATCTTGGGAATCTTTTAGTATGATTAGGGCTGGGCGATATATCAAATATACTCAATGTATTGTGGCTTGTTCCACATGTGAGATGTATAAAATGACTATACTCCTCCACCCATCAACATTAACCCATTAACAATAGTGTATGCAGACGGAGTGTGTGTTTGAATCTGCAGGGCGCCAGACCAAGACTATTTGGTCGCATTTTGCAACCACAGACCACTGCGACTTGCAAATACTACTGATACATGAAGCGGAGAGCTGTTAGTTTGTTTCCAGCTCACAGTGAATAAATCCTCACATTTAAAGACATAGCTTTCTGCTAAAGACAACTTTCTGCTAACTACTAACACCTAACTGTTGACCAGAAGCTTCAAGTTCACAGCAAAAACATCAGTACTTTCCGCCAGGGATGAGCCAGGTGTTTCAAAAATAAAAGCAATGCTTTGCATTATTTAATTATGACAAGACTTAACTTAACTCTATTATGACAGCAGGTACTTTATTTAACTTAATTGTCACTGTAGGTCATTTAATAATTGTGTACTTTAGTACTCTACAGTAGTTAAGAGGAAATTTCAAAATATCATGATATGTATCATGTATTGCAATATAGCCTAAAAATATCCCAATATTAATTTTAAGCCATAGTGCCCAGCCCTGAGTACAATAGGATGTCCAGACTTCCCAGCTTTATAATAGAATACATGCATCTTAATCTATTAGAGATCTACTGTGTGTCAGTGAAAAACTGAACTGCTCTTTTGTAAAACTATTAAAAAGTTACAAGATTTAATGGCAGGACCTGAGCAATAGATGCTGAACTGTTGCATTGGTGTACTGCTTATTTCATCCAGTCCAATTTTTTTTTTTTTTTTTTGATACACAAGAGATGTCTCAGTTTGCAGAGTCTGATAATGCTAATAAAAGAGAAAGGATCAACTTCAAACCACAGGTGAAGCAGACATTTCAAATCATTGATCATCTAACAACCATCTCCCACAGCCCACAACCTTTGTACAAGATTATACCCCCAAAAAACAAGCTTGCACAAAAGAATACAGGAAGGGACAGCACACAACACACAAGCTGAATATGGTTTCCTCTCTTTAGGCCATATGATGTATTTATTATGGCAGCTGTATAAAAAAAGAAAATGAGGCACACCTTGGAGGTAATGGCATTCATTTAAATGCTTCTGCAAAATATTTTTTGCTTGAGCAGTAGCCATCATTCTAATTCATCTTTTTCTGTAGCAAACTGGAAATATGAGGTATGTGATCCAATAATAACTCTTGCTTTATCAAAATTATGCTGCACATCATTTGGGTTTATTGTAAACACTCAGCATTTTAATGTCAACAACACTTGGAATAGAAATCAAACAAAATAGTCTTGTGTAATGTTATGACAATGAGGCAGAGAATTAAGAACTTAAAAAAGCTTTTTTTTTTTAAATTGGTGTGCAAATAAATATGCTATTATCCCCCCCACCAACTCTGTAATGTGTAAAGTGCCCTGTCCCTTCAGTGTTACACAGTAATATTTAGACAGCAAGTCCAGTCATGCAGGATGAGTACTCACTCCACAACATCGTCCTGATCAGCAAACTCTTCGTCATTGAAGCCGAACTGCTCAATAAAATTGGACGTCATTTGTTGCATCTGATAATCAGAAAAGGCCTGGCAAAACCCAGGACCAACGATAATGATATAGTCTTGGCTCTACACAAAGCTGGGCATTACTTGCAGTACAGAAAACAATGCGTATACTAAGTTGTAAAAACAAAGAGAATGTATTACATGTAGGCTAGACAGGTTAATAGCTAAAAAGCAAAAACATGCATTTACAGTCAGATGCCAAAATGCTTTTACATTAGTTACAAAAATATCAGTCAGTTGTATTTAAACTAACTGTAAAGTTTCTTAAACAACATTAGTTGTTAAGTACATTAATTCAAAACATGATAGAGAGATGTTCCTGTAGATTGTTAGTGTGCATGACCCATAGTCACAAAATATTTCCAGATTCAAGGTTCACGGTTCACAGGGACCTGTAGCTTTTGAACTCTACATATTTCAACAGATAAAAAGAATTTGACAGGTTCTGATGAGGAATGGGGGAGTGTTCTCTGTTCAAGAACACGAAGGGGAAAAATAGATCATTTTTGAGGATATGCACTGCATATGTCCCATTACACTTTAACAACCAACCAATAAGGAGGGCTTCAGGAAAACACATCTGTATTTCCTTAGAATAGAACGTCTTAAAGTAGCAATAGCTTGTTTGCATATGACGTGTTACATGGTTGCGCTGTCCAGATGGAGGGCAGACAACTAGAGGCAAAGAATACCAACACTGCATAAATATCTATGATTTGCGCTGTTTATGGCCTTCCTAATCGATTAAACTGGGGGGAAAAAACAAAGGCCACTTTAAGTCCTGAAAATAGTAGGACGTAAAGAGAACAATTTTAAAAAAGGCAGTGAGAAACCGCAGCATATGTGTGTAGAGCTTGTCAGTGAATGAAATCACTGATGGGTGGTTCAGCTCAGTGCACAAGAAGAGAAACAGAAGTGAGGAATGTAAACAAAGAGCTAAAGTCAAGAAAGAGACCAAAACAAACTTGTTACATAAGGTAAAATTATTTTTCTTTAGACAATGAGCTCTTTAGCAGAAAAAATTTGTGATGGTTTGTGTTACTGTTCACTGGTGCACAGTTAATATGCTCTGTTCTTTCATCACTGGATTGTGTTGTTACTGTGCTACACAGCTAACTAGCGTCAAGACAGTTTTCTTTTCTGAATGACAATTACAGAGTACGACTATCTGCTGATGTGGAGTTACTTCCTCTCACGCAGGCACAGAACGAAGATGCTAATTGGCCACTGGCTGTAGTCTTTGTGTTGTGTCCATGTTCAACTTTTTGGCAGAGACACGGGCGACGTAAGGCGACCCAATAGTCAGTTTTTGTCGCTGCTAGTTCTTTGCTGCCGGTGAGGTGTGTCTGGGCCTTTAAGTGTTAAGTTAAATATGCCTCCAGTTGAATGCAATTACAATGTGCTATGACAACTTTTCCGTGTTTTTAGCCATGACCCAGATTTTTAACGGCTTTCCACTAGACCTCTGGGAACAGCTGACCTAGTAGGTGGTAAATAGTAGCTAATGTTACCTAATGTTAGCTAGTAACATAAGCGACAGCGGTGCATCCATGTACAGACTTAAAATTTGAAAACAGGCAGCAATTATTTTAGTCATGGACCCAAACCTACACAAAATAGTTTAAGTGCATGAGTACACTTTCATTAGCAAGCCTTGTACAGTTAGGAGGTCTGGTGGACAAGGTCATTTGTAACAACGATGTCAACACCAGGAAAATCTGTCAAGTCCTGGGGGGAAAAATTACCTTACTTCATTTTGTGCGGATCATATCCAACTTGAGTTTAAGTTTTTTGATGAAACCTGATGCTGCAGGTTCATCCAACCCTTCTATGTAGTTACTTTCCTCTATTTCTAATTCACGCAGTATATGAATTTATCACTTCCTGCCCTCCATGCCTGAATTTTCTCATTATAATAGTTACGTGACTGCAAACAGGCTATTATGTATAATCAGGCAACATGATTTAAGTTTTTTGGGGGTCTTATCCAAGTTGGACTGATCCTTACAGTTTGCACTCGCTCACACTGAACATGAAGAGAAGAGATAGATTGTCCACTTACACTGTCTACATAATTTGCCTCCAGCAGATGTACATTTTATCCAAAGAAAATCTCACATGGCGTAACAGAGCCTCTGTTTCTTATGATTACAGAAAGACTGATGAATATCTGTAGATTATCCAGGACTGTGTGGC
This sequence comes from Epinephelus moara, assembly GCF_006386435.1. Lineage (NCBI taxonomy): Eukaryota > Metazoa > Chordata > Actinopteri > Perciformes > Serranidae > Epinephelus > Epinephelus moara. The sequence continues at coordinate 4,962,342 of NC_065525.1, forward strand.
TATGGGCCTGCATTGTGTGCATGTATGCATTTGTGCATGTGTGTGTGTGTGTGTGTAGGTCTTACTTGTTGTAGAGAGGAGTCCTGGTGAAAGCCACTGTCTTTAAAGTCCACCTCATCATCACTGGAAGAATGGATGTGGTGTGTATTCACCTGAAGAAAATTTAATTTTAGCAAAAAGCAGTTTACTGACTGCATCAATGTGCTTTTCCCACCACACTACAGAACAGGCATACCTGTCCCAGCAATGTGTAATAAAATAAATCAGTTTCAATATTTGCTTGTGCTGTGCTGCAGTCCATCCTATTCTAAATCCTTCTGAAAAGGTGCAGTGCAATCCATAAGTATCTAAGCTCAGACACGTGTTGAGATGAATCTGTATTCAGAGCACTGAATCTGAGAAGAAAACAGTACTTTAGATTCCGACACTGATTCATTTTAAATCCAATAAGCTGAACTCATTAACTGTATAATAAAGACTGACGACATGACAGCTCCCCAAAAGTGAAGCCAAAACATCTTGATCCCAGACGGTGGCTAGCTGCAGTATAGGCCATAAATCCCGCCCCTTCCATGTTAGCAGATGGGACATAAGCCAAGCTAAAAGAGCAAAGTGCATGTCAAAAACTTTTTTTCCAAAGATGGTTTCTGTCATTTCAGGTAGTTCTTGTCATAATGTATGTTTAAGTGTTAGTTTGGTTATAATTAGTTATTTGATGCCATAAAATGGTGGTTTGACATCATAATAAACAGCTATGTGTTACAGTTGGTTTGCTTGCTATCAGTGGTGCTGCTCTTGATCGGTTGGACAGAGTTTGGTCACTACGGTGCAGACTCTGCCTCCAAATGGCAGTGGCCGTACCTGGGATATTTTGGTTTCATTTTTGTACATTTGGAGGATGTAGAGATGCATTGTGCATCTTTATAAACAGTCAATGGCTGGACTACAGAGACAACACAATAAAAACTGTCTATATAACTGTGCTGTACATCTAACATGTAAAGTGAAATAGATATTCAAGCTTGACATCAGTGTTGATGTAGTTACTCACCAGGTCAACAGTGTTTCTCTTGTTTGTGTCAGACAGCTGCCCAGAAATAAAGGCCTCCCATTTATCTCTGTCCTCTGCTGGGAGCTCTGCATTACACACACAAGTAGTTTGTATACAGCATACTCCATCTTCAAATATTGTACATTTAAAAAATTATTTCACTACTGGAAATATGGTACTTTGGTACATTCCCATTGGTGGTTGACGTATTGCCATTTTGTCACAGAAAACAATATGACAGCCAGCTAAAACAAACTTGTATTACAGCTAAACAGTTGGCTAAGATATGTTTCTGAAAACATTTTAGGTGAGAAATAGGCAACGCAGTAACAGTACTTATATTGAGTTATATTTAAAGTTTACGTCAGTTCATTTACACATACTAATGAATATTTCATGACTAAAATGTGCTTCTAGAGCAGCAACAGTAATAATAAAACAGTAAAGTGACAATAAAAACTCAATATCTTACTGGAAGCAATCTAAAATCAGAATTCCTGACATCGCAATACTGAGAGACGTTTAGCCTGACTACTGGCGAGATTAACAGGGTTAAAGCTTCACAAATCTGTGGGAAAAAGCATATCTTAAAAAAACCATATCAGATTATTTGAATCAATATCAGGTCATTCAAATGAAGATCAATTTGAATCAGATGAATCAATTATTTTAACCCAGGCCTATGCTCAGGTCCATTTCAGTTGCCACTAGAGATCTTGATGAATCAAAACAGGCTTATCACAGAGGTATATTATGCCACAGAAGGATTCCCACCCAATTACCACTACCACAATGACAACTTCACACATAACACAACATCAAGTCAATCTTCTCAAACTGAAAGATGAAGATAAAGCTCATTGCAAAACAGATAAGGACAGAGACATATCAGCCCTCGAAACAGAAGCTAGTCCTTACCAGAGATGAGCTGCTGTATCTGTGGTCCATTAGGGCCTTTGTCACAGTTATGAACTATAGAGTTGGCTATTCTGGTGAGGTGACCCATGTAGCCTCGTCGCCGACCACCTTCTGCCCTAAAAACAAACAAACACATCAATACAATTATAAGGACATTCAATTATGAGTTATTACTTTAATCTCTGAAGCCACGCATCAGTCCCTTAACTACTCTGAAACTGTAGTCATAGTCACAGTAAAGGAGCAAAGGACTTTTGGTTTTGTTATGTTCTTTTCTATTCTTCTAAAGCGAATGACACATAAGTATTGTTACACCCTTACAAAGTTACAAATGGTCTCATTTGCTGCAGAGCAGAATACTTACTGTTCTTTCTCATTGGAGCTCCAGGCCTCTACGATTCTCTGTATAAACTGGCACTTTTGAAACAGCTGGCAGAGGAAATTGCAAGAAAATTAAATACAATCAATTCAGTATGCCCACGATATAGTGTATACAGCTGCTGTGTCTGCACAGCACACACATGCACACAAAAACTAATACACTATATTATCCATAGGCCTTCAATAATTGCTGTATTTGGTACAGAGTGACTTTTGTCTTTCATGAGGCAGAAAAAAATAGCATATAGTACATTATACAGATCCAGCCAAGGAAATAAAAAAGATTTTGCCAGAGCTTACTTAGATTACTTGTGGCAATGTGATGCAGTATTTACCTGTCACATAAGGATTACTATCATTACCACTGTATTTGTTCAGCTTTACAATAAATACAATGCAGTCTATTTGTTTTTTGGACAGGAAATCATAGCATTACCAACGTTATTGTGTTTACACTGACTGTTTAAATGAAACACATTCTGCTTCATGTAAGCAGTTTTTACCTACATAAAAACAGCTTAAGTTTGATCAAATTCAGTGACTATAGCAGTTTTGCAGTATTCCTGGAAGAACAAGCTTGTGCAGACCTAGACAATTACATTATAAGCAGATACTTGACAGCTAATATAAATATCTCTATCTCTAGTATTCTTTTCTTACATGTTTTATGAGGATGCTCTCCCTCGCAATTTCCTGCTCTGTGTCTGGCTGGATATCAGTGGGGGCAGGGGGCATAGCCAGAATCATGGCTGTGCAGATCTCCACTTGAATGTGGAGGAAGTTGTTCCAGATGTATTTGAAATACATATCCTGTGGAGCACAAAAAAAAAAAAAAAATTATCCAAGGAGAGACATTAGTAATGGTTTGGATTAGGGATGCATGATATTGGATTTTTTTGCTGATATGCCAATATATAACTTATTTGGATGATTACTGATACCAATATCCATATATCGATGTCAGAAGATGCCAATATTCTTGTGTGTACCTAGTTTGGATAGTCTAATGCTGATTTTTGGATTTCTTAAAAAAAAAAAAAAAAAAAAAAAAAAAAAAAAAGGTAACATTTTACACAGCTAATTTTTTCCTGATATGTGTGTGGTCACAGTGACAAACGTAGCCATGTTAATCAACCACCGTAAACCGATCTTCAGTTTAACATCATTATCCATACCCCTGTCCAATGGAAACCACAAGCAATACAAACTGAAAATGTCAATTATAACTGCTCTATAAAACTGAGTGCATGCAGAACTACATACAATACAGCAGGTGAAAGTAAAATATTAACTTAAAGTTCATTTTTGTTTTTACATTCAAATGAGTCCAGAGTTCCATCACACGGACTACTACTGAAAATGAATTATCAATTTCAAATCCACTATAGAATCCATTAGTCAAATTCCAATCTCTTTGAATACCTTAAAGAATCTTATTAGGTTAACTCTCACTCAAAAACGTCTCGTCATCATTTGTCAGCTGAGAAGGCAGAAACACAACCGTTTTTAATGACTGCCGAATTGATGTTGATCACCTGCAGCTACAACCCGAAATGAAATTAACAGCATAATATATGAAATGTTTCAAAAAGAGTGCGGACAGATGATTAAAGATTTGTTAGCACTGGAGCTCAACAAATTCGGGTATTTTTCTCAGAACCTGAGGCCAGATAAATCACTCTATAAGGGCAGGTTTACACAGTCCTATAAGATATGCAGCTATTACCTGAAGAGACAGAGATTATGAAAAAAAGCTTCTCCAAAGGCAAAACCTATGCCATATATAGAGAGACTACTGCTCAAACTGAGCACTGAATCTCCTTTGTGACTAAACCAAGATTTTGAAATTGGACCTTTTATGTAGTGTCCCTATCTTGTCCATCCACTTTTCTAGACATTTCATTAATAATTGATCATCATCTAATGTATTTGCTCGTGCTCATTTATGTGTTTTAATTAAATTGTTCATTTTAGTGTTTAATAATGGGAAGTTTTCTCTCATGTGCAACTGCCTTTTTTTTACTGGGCTAAAACTTTTACATGAAAAAGACAAAACATGAACTAGAGAAAAATACTACTGAGCATTTAACCATTAACACACAATCTAGGATCAAACTCTTATAACTTGTCAGCTTTGTTTAAGTTATAATATGTCAGCCTCAGATATTAGGATTTACTGTTGGCTTGTAATAGGGTAGCAATAAAGTGGAAAAAAACACAATTTGTCAAAATGGCCCCAAACAATACCAAAAACAGATAGTACTCACGAGAATGACTCCCAGTGTGTTGAGGTTAATAAGTTCTGTGTTGATGCTGTGTGTGTTGCTCTGCAACAGACTGGCCACCAGTCTGACAACATTGAGCCTGGTGTTGCCCACAGGAGGGTCCAGCACCCCCCACGTTGTCTTCATCACATTCTTCTGTTGGTGGAGAACAAACACTGCTCAATATATATACAGCTGACTGGGATACATTTATACCAGTGTTTCCCCTACATGCATTCAAAAGTGAGGCAGCATTGCTGCTAAATGATTAGTTCTGCTGTGACATAAAATCTCCCCAAATGCAATAAACTTACTATTTCTACGTTATGCAGCAAAAGCCAGAGGATTATAAAACTAACATCCGGAGACATGGCCACAGTTTAGTAGTCTCTTATTGGTTATTGGTCATTGAAAAGCACAGTTGGCAGCAACAAAGGCTCCGCTGCTGGTCTCATTACCTATCTATTAAAGTAAAGTTCAGCGGAGACGTAGAGACAACAAGGAACATGGCATATATTAGGTGATGGTCCCAGGGAAGAAACAGTGACAAACCACATTCTTGGGATATCAATCAATGTAACATTAAGCCTATACCTTGATGGTGTGGGTTTTTACTGGGCTATGTTTTATGTTATGATTTTATTAGCCAACATAAACGTGGCAACAGCTAATAGTGTTTGCTACTTTAGCAACTGTCTAACATTAGGGACATCAATGAGAAACAAATTATTGTACTGGCAGAGACGGATCAAATGGTTCACTTCAAACTGTCATGGTGAGTTTCTCTGTTGAGCAGCAGAGCAGATCAAGAGGTCTAGCTACAAAGTGGGCTGTTGTTTGCTCTTATCTGATTGGTTATTTGCTCGCAACATGCTCAATCACAGAATATTAAAACTCTCCCAGACTTATCTCATTCCCACGCCTGGCGATTGCTTGCTTCCTGCTAAAAATGAATGGAGGCCTTGATATTCACTTTTGGTTTGTGTGTACTGTAACATGGACATAATTCTCGATGTCAAAATTTAAACACATGTTCATAAAACAACTAACAGAAATTCAATTATATCTGAACTTGTGTATCTATTTTGGAAAGAATATTTGAATGACATTTTTTGGCCAAGGTTGACAGACCTACATAGCATACATTTTCACTATAACTCTCTGTACATTTAGGTTGTTAGGCAAATTATACATCTTTAAATTTTCAAGTGACCCCTTCCATGGACCACCAACGAGGTGCAGATGTTCCTGTCCATCGTCCACGAAGAAAAAATACAGCGAGAGCTGGATGGAGCAGTGACACAGCTATTAACTGTTGGGTAACAACCCCGCCTAAATTTACTTTTTTTTTTTTTTTATTTAAAGTACTGTGGAAACGCCAGACAGACCAAGGGTTTAGGTAGGTGCCTGTGCAGGTTACGTACTGGTTCTACGGATACTATACCAAAAGTGTTTGGTGGAAATGCAGTTTAAAGGGACTGAACAGTCCATGGAGAGTGTAACCTTGTAACCTAAATTAACAAGGCATTCAGTTATTTTAAAAGTGTTTACAGCTGTCTGTGTGGTTTTTACCTTTGGGGGTTCCAGTAGCAGCTGGTGAAAATCTTTGAGTCGGGGTCTCACTGCCTCCAGGATGCTGTGGTTGACTGAAAATGAAGGGTGGGACATCCCAGGCGGGCACTCCATATGACCCTCAAACCTACACACAGAAAGTTCTAACCCCATGAAGTAGCTCACCAAGCACAGTGTAGTAGTATCAAGTCTTTTAGACCGTGCTTAAGTTACAGACTAGCAGAATCAGGATGGGTCAAGAATCTGATATTAAAGCATATACTGATCATTTACAGAAATTACTTGCCGATGCAATATTGTATACAGAGTAATAATGTATTAAACCAAACTGATCTTCTACAAATTACTATAAAATCTGTGAATTCAATAACTAATATACATACAAAAATCAAAACTTTAACTTATTTCTCAACTTCAGCTATTCTTATATTATGTTTTTTCTCATTTTACATTCTCAAACAATCCCATGATCTATCATAAATCCAACGTCAAATCAAAATATCAAGAGTGGCAGCAGCCAAAGGACGTACGCTGGTCTCCTTGTCTCGAACAATGTGAGGAGGATTTGGATAACACTGACAATTGCAGATTCATTCTTCTCCTTGTCGAAGATGTTAGACAGCAGCTGCTCCACTGTCTCCTGCCTAGGGAGGGAACACACATGAAGATGAAGGGAAAGCTGGCTTCAAAGTCACTTGACAAATCTGTAGGGCAGTTTGTTTTCAATACCCTACTTGGCAAAAATGACAACAGTCATTGTTAGAATAAATGTATTATGACCCAGTGTACAAAATAAACTAAACAAAGAACTTAAGTAGTGAACAAACAAAGGCTAAATAACTGATCTACAAGGAAATCAACAGTACAGCAATTAGAACCTAAGGAATATTCTAGGGCTGTAGTCTCCTGGTCGACTAGTCGATTATTTGGTCGCTATGCTCTTGTCCGACCAAATTCTCATTGGTCGAATAATCGCCGTGTTACTTTCATAAGGAGAAAAGTGCTACATCAATAGCTTTCCAGGATTAATCCATTATTTCCTGCGGCGGGGGATAGGCTAAGTTACCTGTGAAAATGGGGGTGTTTTCAGAACACCCCCATTGTTGACAGAAAGTTGAACATGCCCACCCTCACGCTCAGCGTTGCGGTGACGCAGACCTCCTGTCTGTTTCTGTAAGCTGTATTTACTTGTATTTCACAGATAAGAAACAATAAATTGTGAAGACAGTAAAGCCTCCACTAAAATAGCATTTTAAGTCTTGTATGTCATTTACCCTTCAGGGATTTATACTTCGGGATTTATCCTGGCTGCATATGAGCAGAGGAAATGTCCACTCGTCGCTAGGCTAATGTATACCATGTAAAATGCCATAGGTTTGTGCTAATAAAGTTAGCATGTTGCATTTGCTTGGAAAACGTGTTTAGTATAAGACAGTTGTTTTGTCGGTGAATGTTGTGAGTTGTAATGGAGCCAAACTATGTGCCATTACCTTTGTTACATGTTGCTGTTGTCCCTGGTTTTATATGAGAAGAGGAAACGATCGCTAGACGTTAGGCTAATTTATACAATGTAAAATGCCATAGACTTGTGCTAATAACGTTAGCATGTTGTATTGTGGGGGAAATGTGTCCAGATAAAGACAAGTGTTTGTCTGTCAGTTCTGCGATTTATAGTGAAGCCAATTTGCGTACTTGTGTTTAAAATGGTCTCTATTAAGCCATATTTAATATGTGTTTTGAATCAACTATATAAACAAAGTTTGATTTGAACTAAACTTTACAGCACTTAACACAGTCCTCCACCACTGACTAGTGTTTTGGAGGTGTAACTGCAGAGTGACACAGACACACCACCGCAGAAGTAAAAATAACGTGCAAATTTTTTTTTCCCCACGACTAATCGATTAGTCAAAGAGTATGTGCGACTTTAGTCGACCAAGATTTTCTTTGGTTGACTACAGCCCTAGAATATTCAATAAAGTACATAAAACAGGGATGCATCCATATCAATTAAAAAGTCCACTACAATATTTATCATGACATTAAAAAAATTGAGAAAAATAATTTGAAACAAATTTCCTCATTGGGTCTGAGCTTGTCTCTGAGAGTCTGTCTTTTTGACCAGTACAAGTGCGCCCTCTGCTGTGTTCAAGCAAAAACAATACAATCGGGGCTTGACATTAAGCTTTTATTTTAAAAAAATATAAATAAAATCAATAGGGATTTGGATATTATTTTAAGTCATTAATGTACAAAACATACAATTACAACAGGTAACAATTACATGGCAGGGACTGTTCTAAATTCATTTTGTTGCCCGTTTTGCCTGCACCTTGCCGATTTTGGGTGACTGGAGTAATATCTTTAGCAAAATAATAATAAATAATAAGAGGGCATTCTGAGTGGGATTCATCATTCCGGATTTATTTTACGAAGTCTCCATTAAGACATCATAGTTCAAAGCTGGATAACAAAGCTTCAGGAAAGGATACAATTGTACCGGGGCAGCACAACGGTTAGCTTCTGGGTAAAAAAGTTTATCTCTCACATGCAGTGTTCCAGAGACATTTGATGTTAGGAAAGTTATGTCGTATGTGACACTGTCAACTCAAGAGTTAACTTCTACACTGTCCAGTATGTAAAAAAAAAAATTCATCAGTCTGGTTTAACACTGGGTGATGAGACAGACTTGCACACTCAGCTCAGCTGAAAAAGCTTAATTTCAGCAATACAGTATGCAGTCAATTTTCAGGTAATACTCTGGTACACTTTATCACAGTCCCAAAACAGTATTGAGACTTTTTTGTTAAATCGTGACAATGTGAAATTTGATATATGGTTACATCCCTATAATTAAGAGAACTCTTCTGGTCAGTACTGTAAAAGTTCTTGTAGATAAACACAAACATACTTTTCAAGTGTGGCCAGAAGTGGGTCAGGCTCTGAGGATCCCTGCACTTGGAACATCTGGTCTCTGCTCAGTCTGATGATCTCACACAATGACTGGGAGGCATTGGAGTGTCTCTGAGTCAACAAAGTTGGACCAAAAAAAAAAAAAAAAGACAACAAACCATAAATCTGTGGTCATGAGTCTGAGTCACGAGAAACTTAGCATATTCAATCATTCAATCAAAGTTCTATAATACCTGAACAGTTAAAAAATAAACATGGTACTCATCTTCATGCAGATTTAAAAAACATCTAATTAAATAGAATATACTCTATCTGCAGGGCTCAGCTGCTATGGGCTTTGTTGTAGTTTGGTATAAATGAAGAAGTGGACATGAAAATTCTCAAACAACTATTCTGATACATGTTAATGTTATCAAAAGGTTAATGACAACAAAACAACACACAACATTCCCGGGATCATCAAGAACCTGCAGCTGACTACAATATCCTGGTGACTGATGGGAGAAACAGGAACATGTGTGAAACTCACATCCTCATCTTGAGCAGGTTGTACCATGTCCACCAGTCTCTGAATCACCTTCTCCTCATTCAGCCACTGACAGAGGACAGAGAGCAGAGAGGGTCAAGACAGCACAAAACATTAGGAGAAAAACCAAGTGAACAAGACCTTTAATTTGAAGTAAAAGATACATTTACCAACTCATCATTGCTTGCATGGAGCAAGTGGGAAGATTCTTTGTACTAAACATTTAGAACATAACAGAGTTTATTCTGGCTTTTCTTTTGGCCTTTCGGGCATGTGCACCAATTAAGAAGAAATTCATAGTTACAGATCCACATTTTTTAGTTTCCATTAGCTTTACAAACAGACCAATATCAAAAAAGTGTTTTGTCCTCTACTGTCCAAATCCATGTTGCCAATTCAGCCCACTAATTCATTTTCAGAAAGCACCTCACAAGAACTTAATAATGAATTACCCAACACATGTATATTGTAAATGTGCAGTCAAATGGTCAAACTGAGTAGATACCCATGTGGCATCGTACCATGATGCTAGCCTTGCAAAACCAGCCTAAAAAATGCAACCTCAGCTTTTGCTGAGATTTTATCCGACTGAGACCTGACTAACCCAGCCAGAACTAGGTAGGTAGATACAAATTAAAGCATGGTTTTGGAATCTGCAGAGTCTCCTTCTCCCTTTAAATGGATTTAGACACACTTTAAGGTGGAAAGCTACTTTTGTTTTTCTAGTTTGAAAATCAGAAGCACAGCCCAATGACACACCTGCTAGGCTTGTACATGTAAAAACACTTCGTGATAGGTGAACTGATGGAAGATATCATTTATAGCACAGCTGACAAAGTGTTGTCCCACTACCCACGTTTAGAACGTCCTGACGAAGCTGTTGAGGTTCAATGCAGGTGAGCATTCTGAGCAGCAGGTCCATGATAGCAGATGTCCCAATGTGTTTGATCATCAAGTCTACAAAGTCTTCTCGCTTTCGCAGAAAATCCACTATCTATGAACACAGACAAACAAACCATACACACCCTCAAATCAGTACAGAGGATTAAGTGCGTTGTTTCCTACAGGTCTACCATATTCTGGTAAAATTGGAAAAGCCTTAAAGAAACATTCAGAGCATGTTAATACCAAATCAACAATACCAAAATTCTGACTTTGATGCCAACAGCAAGTTTAGTATCATGACACTCTATGTCCAAATGATTCTTAAAACTAAAATGATAATGACTCGATACTCGGTATATGATAGATCAGTAAAGGAATGTCTACAAGTGTTTATCACTTTGTTTGTTGCAAAATCATGAGACCCATAGAGTGTACAAAATTAATTTACAATGAAACTGTAATTATTTCGTTTTAATTTTATACACATCAGGACACACTAATCTTTAGCTACATTTAATGGGTCATATTTTAATAGATTTGTTTTACCGAGCTGTCATGAACAATGCCCATGTATTATTCTATGAACAGTTCCAAAATGGAAAACCATGGTTATACCAAAAGGCAATTTCCACTTCAAATTTTACTCCAGCAACCCAAGGACAGAGACACAAGGACTGAGCGCCACGGCACACGTGTGTGTGTGTGTGTGTGTGTGTTTGAGAGAAAGCAGAGGGGACAAGGTGGACTACTGCACGCAATGTTTGCGGACACTGTTTTGACACTTTTTGACCTGTCTGCCTGAGCTTGTGATATATCCATTTTCCACTGAATTCAAAAGGAAAAGGCAGTCAGCCACGTGGCTGTGAGCAGATATTGATCAGTGTAGGTGGCAAATAATTACGATGGTGGCGACAAACTTGGTCATTCAAAAGGGTACCACTTCACCCATCTGGCAGCCTTCAGTTTGTATGATGGATAAATCAGAATTGTTACTGTTTAAGCATGAAATGAATGCCATTAGTGCCACTGCAAAATTGCAGGGGCGGGGGCTTTTAAATCACGATGACAAGCTTAGTAGATGATGACTGACTGCCATCGCCCTGGTCCATCGGAACAACCCTATTTAGCACTAGCAGCTCATCACCAGCCTACTAGCTGGCTAGCCTGCTAGAGAATTCTCTAACATGTTGTGTGTTGTACTCCTTAGAGAGGTATTAGTGTCTGTCACTGAGGTGCTTGCTAAGGTCTGAAGTATTTCCTCCCTTGCTCAACACTGTTTTATAGCACCTTCTGTATACAGCCTTCATTATGTCAGTGGGTTCACCATCAGCATCGGCTCTGTAACATTAGGCAAAGTAGTTCAACAGACAACTTTGGCAGCTTGTTTTGGAAGGCAGGACAGAGCGTGGCAGTTTTATTTCTGAACATAACTCGCTGTTGTTGTCAGTAGCAGACATAATGAGCAGAGGTATTGCTCTTTCTCTCAATAAAAGGTGAGGGTCACGCTGCATGAATGAGGATGAATGCACAGTTGCATGTTTCCTGACCATAGACTGTACAAGCATCTGACTTGGCTACCTTGCCAATACTGTAATCTAGTGGAGATTAAGACAAATTAAACATTTCATCCTGTCATCACTAACACCAGAGATATATTTGACCTGCAACAAATACAGAATGTTGAGATGTTCTAAAACTAAACCATTTTTAACCAAAGACTATTGAAAAGGACCTAAGTTTCAGTACACGGTGCAACACAAGAGCATGTGACCTGATTAATGTGGATTATTGCATCTTGGTATAATTTCTAGAAAAATCATATCAGATAACAACTTGTATCTCGTTCTCCGACACAACCCCTCTTCTTGCTAACTTACCTGTTCAGGCTTGCGTCCTATAAGAATGGACAGGACCTTAGAGAAGAAGCTGGCCAGGAGTGGGTTGAGAGGTGGCTCATTCTGGAGGAAGCCATACAGTTTCATCAGCAGTTTTTCATCTTCTCCCAGTCTGTCATTGATCTGGCCCACATCTGATGTTAGCAGCTCACATGATATGTTGGGATACCTGTAAGAGAAGAAAAGCTGATAAGTATAGATAAGTATACAAATCTTTTCATTTATTTTGAACAGACAGTACTGCAAGTGTCAAAGACAGACTCAATGTTGTTGCTGAGGTAGCATTTTCTGCCCAGTGGCAACTTTGGTAAACTATTTTCATTTTTAAAAGAAAAGGAACATTTCAAATATTTTCTGCATTGCACTGTACAAACACTGAACTAACATTTTACTTAAAGGTAACCCATGAGCACCACACGTTCCCTAATGGCACAGTGCTATAAGTTTTGGGCACAAATTGCGGTTGTGATCTTTGGCTCTGCATTACATGCATCAATCTACATACCTTGTATTCTGCCTGCTGACGCGTGCACCAAACCTTAACCCCAAAACCGCTACATTTTGGCAAGAACACATACCGTTACAGCCCTATTGTAAACTAACTTCTTCTTCAAACTTTATTTTGAAACAAATGAAGGCGACACAAAGTTGGAGTTTAAGCTTGTTTTAGGATGGATAAAAGAACTGCGGACAAAAACATGTGGCAAGATATGGTTCTGTTATTTTCAGTTTCATTTGCTCATGACTGCTTTGCTCTTTTCTCTGTTTCTCAGTCCCACATTTGGGCTGAGCATAAAGGAGATGCTAGAAATAAACCATCAAAAAAATAAGATTAAGGTATCTAAAAAATAAATTTAAAAAGTGTCAAGTAAAATTTCACATGTACCAACAGGATTAATAATCAATCATTGCAGTGCATAATAAAAAAAAACTGGATTTTCACAGCACCATTCAAATAGCCCATTAAAACAGGTTATAGGTTAAGACTCAGGACTCAGAGAGGTGTCTACATAAGTGTTTGTCAAACTGCAAATCTCTCCTGAATAGAAGCAAAGAAAGTCCCCCATTTCGAGCTCCCTTATCCTTTGCACCATTTTCTCTTACTTGTATTTAACCTTCTCCTCAACATCAGTACTGGGTTCCTGTGTGATGAAGGTGACCAGGTCTTCCATGCACTGTGGTTTCAGCAGGAAGTCGACCAGTTTGTGGTTCTGGGCCTTGCACTCCTGCAGGACGTCGTCCTCATCCATCACCTCTGTCAGCGTCACATCCTCCTTCTCTAACAGCGTGTCAATGTGGGATGTGGTGTGGAGGTCAAATTTCCAAAACATGTTGGCTCTAAGAGAATTGGGCAAACGTCAGCAACAGCATGTCATTAAAATCAATACAAAATAAGGTCTTCCGTCAGAGGTAACCACATCAGAATAGACGACTGTAACTATTAGCTGAGGGATTATTTGACAGCTCTTTCTTCTGCCTACCTGTGAGTATGTTAGAGTCCAGATGGTGGAGCTCAGGCTAAAAAGAGGTGTGTTTTAGTCTTTGGGAGTTGTGGCCCATTCCAGGCAAGCCGGATGGACAGACAAGCAGGCAGACAGTGGTGATGGACAGACTGACCAACAGCACACATACAGCAGTTCAACAGCACACACCTGAGGCAAAAAACAGATGGAGACACGTTATTAAAGCAAGACTCTACAGCTTTTCATGTAGATATTGTAGCAATTTTGATTACTACTTAATAATAAAAATGGCACAGATTATTCACATTCCCATGTTCATGCATTTTTTGGTTGTACTGTTCTACAATGCCCAGTATTCCTCATAAACATCACATTCAGAGATGTAGCACATTTGCATGCAAGTACACTAGACTTCCGTTACTGTTACAACATACAACAATGAGGGTTAGGTATGGAATGCTGTACTTTTTAGTGTAAGTAAACAATGCTGTTTGGGCTGAAAAAGCCATGTGTAATGTAAGGTAAAGGAGGTTATTGGGTTGGTGCGGGGAGCAGTGAGACCTGGCATTAGGGGAGTGTCTCTGGGACGCCAGAGATCACTGTCTAGCCTCCTGGAGGTGTCGTGGGACCAACTAGACGAAACACTGGTGAAAGGAAATTCCCACCTGATGACCCCAAAGACGTGTTAGTTATCACTGCTCATTGGTCTGTATAGTTAAGCCTTGCCATAATAGCTTATCATAGGGCTTAGGAGGCTATTCACTGAGTGCTGATCCTTTAGCTAGAGCACAAATTTCTTGTGTTTATTTGAATTAAGGGTACCGAGCAAATAACATTGGTACTACTAAATACTGATCCACATTAAATCCATTGGTGCTGAATGCTGGTATCTGAGAGCGCATTTGTGTAAGAATGCTGGGTTTGAACAAGTGGCAGGACTGCCACAAAGCGGGCTGCAGCCTGGTAGCAACAAAGTACAATACCAAAAAAAGGTACAGTTGGGTACCAATGCCAAATTCCAGGTACCGGAACCAGTGTCAGTTTGAATGTGAACCATACCAAACCCTAACAATAACCCTTTATGGCCAATTAAATAATGGCACTGGAAAGCATCAGTGGGAAGCATGAAAATTCCTTCTTAAAGCTGCATTCAAGCCAACTTGAGCACTGCATGTAAAAACACAGCTCTCTCATTAATTTGAATAGAACCTGGCCCTTGACACAGAATGGGTGCCTGGCAAAAGAACACAGCGTTGCCTTACAAAAAGTTGAACTTTTGCTGTATAGCAAAGCAACATCATCCAGCAAGGTGCTGCAAAACTGTATTTATGTTTTATCTGGTGACTGTTGCTGCAACAGAAGAGATAGTAGTTGCTGCTGTGAGAACTTTTCAGAACTGTAAAAAGCTTTCTGTGAGTATTACAAGCAACATCTTTAAACCTCTGCTGGTGGTAAGTAAGTACCAAAACAACCTTGATAAAACTATTCTCAGTGAGGGTTGGCAATTAATCAAATTTCATTTTCAATTGCAATTTTGGCTTCCAACAAAAACGAAAACAAGATAATTGTGATAAAATGATTATTGTTCCACATTCAGTTTCACTATGGTGCTTTTGTTTTGTCTTGTCTCTTTTGACTTTCTCTTTCTGTAATTAGTGACTTCACAGACCCTCTAGTGACTTTATTTTTCAAAATTACTTGCTGCTGCCGCAACCACTGCAGGTGCAGCCCAATGGACCATCATTATGTTACAAAGTGGAGCTCTCAGAATGGCTGTTAACATTAGATTTAAGAAGGCAAAACCCTAGAAGGTCGATTAGCTGAACAAGACAGACACAGACTGGAAGGCCAGTCCTTCTCTCCACAACTGTGTTCAGGCAGCCTCCCACTGCAGATTTGGATTGTGCCAAGTAATAACTACTGCTACAGAGTATTAATCACTGTGGATATCCCACCACACTCTTATATAGGTTACTGCACGTCCTGGAGAATACCAAATAGAAGCATTTGGTTAAAGTACTTGAGCCCTGCTACAATTTAGATCTGCATTTTAGTCAGTGTGTTGTACCTGCTCTGTATAAGCAAGTGCAAGCTGCAGTTCAGGAATAATCAACAGGTCAGAGTCTCATGATGGCGAATTACTTTACATTACCAACATCTGTTTTTTTTTCTTACTAAAAATATGATAGTATAAGAGTCCCTTAACTGCTACAGTAAGAATTATGGCCACCAAGCCACCAGAGTTAGTTTTATCTGAAGTTCAAGTCAATCTACTGTTAAAAAGACAAGCTTTTTTTTAAAGTTCAAAGATTTCCTTATGTCAGTCAGTACTGGGTTAAATAATCAGTATCTCAGTATTAACCAAATTAATCATGTTTATGTTTTTTGCCATAATTGAGCAGCCCTATTCTCAGTCTATAGTACAGCCCCTGTACCTGGGCAAATAACAATAAAGCCTTTTGCTTAAACTTATATATACACAAACCACTAATGCTGACCACTTGTTTTCCTTAGCTTGACTGTTACTTTATACTCAAGGGATGTCTAAAAACAAATAACCTAGGTGCATGAGGAATGGGTGGTAAAAAAAACAAAACAAAAAAAACCAGTCTTAGATGCACCACAATGTTGTTGTGGAAGATTCAGCATCGATTCAGAAATAAAAAAAATTTAAAAAAATCTAAATATTAGTCAATAACGCAATGTTAACAGAATAAAAAAAAAGGCAGAACTCAACCACAAGGGCAGTGCAGCATCTTCAGAAAAGGCAGCGGTTGTAAGCATGTTTTAATTTAATGTCTAAATTATTACATTTGCAAGAAGAATGTGAATTAAATTGTAAATACTTCCTATGCCATCATCCAGAGACTAACGTTAACGAAGCTGAGCAGAGATCAGCAGTAACATCAACAAACAAAACTGGCTGATCAACACACGCTGTAGCATTTAACAACTTCAAACAACACTGTGGTGAAGAAAATAAGTCTAGTCTTGGCTTTCCCAGGAGCTAACAATGCAGCAGAGAGGCTGTTCTCCACTACTGGAGACAAAGCGTTAATAGCCTGCCCCTCATTTTGTTATTATCGTACAGGCAGGAGAATGTGAGAAGCTTTCAAATTAATTCATTAATTAATTAATGCAGATAACTTTTTTAAAATAAAAAGGCTGCTGACCATTTATCTTACTTGCCAGTTATGTTTCATTTTATATTTCAGTGGAATGATGACACCAGTGAATGGTTTGGTGCGTGATAAAGCCTCCTAGAGCAACAGACTGAAAATTGTGCTCCCTTTTCTATTCATCCCATTAAGAACTGATTTTGAATCAAATCAGACACCAAAGAATCGCAGTCGAACCGAATCATGAGTTTCCCACGGATAAGTACAAGTATTTTAGCTGTATGAGGCAAAACTGACTGTTCACCCTTTGCTTGTTTGCACAGCAGCTTGCCACTGCTAGGTAAGATTACAAGCTGTATGATTTAAAACAGATCCAAATGTACTCTCTCTTCTAATTAGGTGTAATATAAAATACTGTAGTACCCTAATTAGTTAAATTTAATACACTGTACCACACAATACATACAGGACACCAATAAAAAAGTTGTGATGCAGGCTTGCTTACATAATACAGAGCTATTTAAGATTTTCTAATGTGCTGTCATTTTCTCCATATACAAGTATACAAGGAAAATAAATTTAATTCCTTCAGTGCCACAGTGTACACAATACAAACAGACTAAATAGCCAGACAATACTTTACACTAAGTACTGATTCCTTAATTAGACTAAGGGATTACATAAATCACAATTAACACAGTTTGATTTCTACTGGAGAAACCTCATTTCTTGGCCGTGCATATGCTTAGTGCTTAGTTGGGTTTCTTATAGGATCTTTTACAAGAATACATGTATATGAGACAGTACAGGGAATGTTATGCTGTAAGATATAAAGAGAGATCATTATTCATAGCTTTTTCCAAATGGTTATAACCCTAACTCAGACTACAACTGAGATACACAAGGTCTAAACCATTTATACAGCTGAACAGCATTTGTAAATGTCAGAAACATTCACTCTGTAAGGAAAATTGTGTGGTCTACTCACTGCCTGATCTTTCAGTGTGCCACCAGTCCAAATGCACCACTAAATTAAAAATATAAATGTACTCAGTGTGCAGCTTTTTATATCAAATATTCCAGTTTTAATTTTAAAATTAGGTGGTAATCAGATTCTGAGAAGTCTGATTACTGGCCAGCTGCAGGGAAACTAGTTTTACGCTAACCAGGTTATTACCATGCGTGTACACCTATTCTCATGTTTTCTGCCTCAAACAGATTTCCCAGACAACTTGTTTTCCTGTGTACATGCGAACACAGTGATTTACTTTGGAAAGCATACAGGTAGAGAGGGTAAAGCGTGCGCTGGTGCATAATCCTTGTGCCTACTTATATTGAAGAAGAATGAAATGGTACTGAGAGACTGCAATGATTACGTTTGATACACATGACAAATACACATGACCACTATGAGCTCAAAACTACTTATAATACCACAATGTGGCAAGTCACGATCATACAAAGTGCATTCATGTTCTTTTGATTTTGGTTGTGGTTTTCTCTCTCTATGTGAATTACCTTAGCAACAGCTGTCCACCACTAGCATAAGTGTTGCAACTATAAAATACATCCATTAAAAGACTCAATCAGTGAACAAAATGCGTGCCTCTACAATGCAACAAAATAAAAGTGAAACGTATACCAAAGGCCAAAAGCCATAAAATACTTTATAACACAGCTACAGCTATAATAACACAGTGCCTGATTGGATGCCACAGTCCACCGGTCACTGTCACGAGACCCCAACAAAATCGATCTAAACATAACCAGCTAGCATTACTGTCAGTCTAAATACATTTCACTGTTAGGTTTCCAACCTATGTTGTATGCGCACGGCCAAATTAAAAGACTACAGCGTTTTCTTACTAAAATGAACAGAGCTACTAATGCCTACTCTGAGAATTATACGGTCCAGTAATTTACAGTTTCTAATGCCAAACCAACGGACTGAACCAGTTGAAGACGCAGCGTTGTCTCAAAATGCAATAACGTTAATAACCGCCCATTCTGACGATAAGTTACTAAGTTAGTTAGTCCACCTATCGCACGGAAAGTCAGCGTTCCTGAAACAATAAACATGATGGCCCTTTTACAGTTAATTACACCGAACGTCAGTAATAGCTTTAATTTCGACTGAAAGTGGTTTGAAACGTCAGGGAAACAAAATCTGATCATTCAAACTATTACCTTGCCAAAATAAGTTACCACTGACTAACATTATTTGCGTTTTGCAGTTGAAATACTACGTTTACAGTAACGTCAGATCATTTACATACCAGGGCCCAAAACAGACTACCGCTAACAGAAACGCACCGGCTCAGGCAAACTGGCTAACGTCACTAGCCATCGTTAGCCATTGTTAGCTAATCTGAACACCTAAAATCAGCATCAAACTACCGTTTAGGACTACGTCGTTTCAATCGGTATCGGTGAGCTCTGAGACGTACGTTATTTAGCTTCTAAGTTGGTGAGCTACATGACGATATGGCTTACCGGTACCTAGTAACACTCACATGCAACGTTAACGTTACCACAGTCCTAGCTAACGTTAGAGGTTCACCAAGAGTGTCTGACAGCACAGTGTTAAGATGGCCAAGTATGCTTCTTGCTAGCCAGCTAACGTTAGCCGGCTATCTAAAGACTGCTGGCTAATCGTCTCTTCAGCACCAACCAAGTGCATGGGCTGGCAAGTGTACCTACCAATAGACAACGGCAAACGGCGAGTCTCCAGCATGTAGCTTATCTTGCCATTAGCCCCAGGCCTTAACAAAACAAACACTGAGAAAACACGAAATTCCGGTAAGGAAAATAAAGCGTTTAAAACTGATTCTGACAGGCGCGAAAAGGTAGATCATCGGAGGGCACTTTTCAAGATGGCGGTTCCGTCAACTTCAGCGACCCCTTCCCCCACTACAGCTACGGCATTTGTCACTCACTCTGTCACCGCAAAACTATTGGTTGTAGACCCGTCGCTCAAACCAGGCCTTGCGGTTTTATTGGCTACAGAGCGTGCCACTTCATTGCGTCATTTAATCGAAGATACATATTATGTGGCCCGGAAGAGCGGAGTTTGTACAGTTTTATCAACTGTAGATGTTTAGTTAAACGCGTATGGTCACAGAAGAAGTAAGAATAAATGTCGGTTCATGTCATGAGTTATATAATCAAATTTGGTGAAAATCGGTCACTGTCAAACATTAACCCCGCTCGCACGTTTGCCTGGCATGACAAATCGAACGTACTGGCACAGTACGAGCACGCCCTTGGCTCGCTGAGTAACGCCCAATTTACTGAAGGATAGTGATAGTAGACATACAGTATCCTGAGATGATTTTCACCTTTTGCCCCGTCTGAAAAGCAACTGCAAATATATGTATACCTTAGGTTTATATTATCTATCTCCCTGATTTTGTTTTATATTGCACCTTACTGTAAGCTAGTTTTATATTTTTGCACCTTTATGTTAGTTATTTTTATATTATCTACCTGTTAGCTAGTTTCATATTTTGTACCTTAGGTTTATTATCGACCTTACTGTTAGCCAGTTTTATATCATCTACCTTACTATTAACTAGTTTATATTTAGTTTTATATTTGCTATACACTGCTTTTTCTACTTTGTGATTTAGTCCTTGAATATTGCAGGCTTTGTATCTGCACTCCTCTAACTTTGTATTGCAACTGCTGCACAGTGATTTCCCTCAGGATAAATACAGTTTTATATAGTTCCATATCTATAATGCAACAATGTAACATTTTGATTTTATTTATGATGATGATGATGATGGTGATGATGATATTCTTATTACATTTATTTCATAATGTAAGCTTACAGCAAACCAGCGATAGAACCTTAGTTATCGCAATAACCCAGACTCCATGTTTGGATTAATTTGGATTAGATGCATTATTTATAATCATTACACAGGGTTAAATAGCTGAAAGTACTATCAAATGCAGTTTGGCATCTAACCAGGGTATAAAAAATATGAATGACTAAAGTCAAACTTCTTCCCATTCTGCAGCATACCTATGTAATGAACAACACATGTCTGGTTCTTCTTTGGAAATGTTCTCCCATCACTGGGAGATATTGTCTTGACTTCCAAACCCATGGTTGTGCTTCATCAAAACTTAGCTCTAAAACATACAGCCTAGGAAGCCTTTTCCACAGCCAGTGAAACACGTTTGTGGCTACAGGTCGGGCTATATCAGTGGAAAACATGCATTCACAGACCATTCATTATCCATTAATCGAACAGTCATTTTCCTAATAAAACAATTAATTCCGGCTTAATAAATTGATTGCAAGGTAAAGAATTAAATTCCATGCTCAACAATAAACCAGTATAGAATGCACAGTACAATAAGCAAGTATGTATGTACAGTGTTCAAAGAAGCCAAAGTTAAACAGTTAAATACAGGTCAGAGTTCGATCAAATCAGATGGTCTATCATATGACACTCCATTTCTTATTTGCAGAACAGTTAAGGAGCAGTGTGAAAAGCATTTAGAGAAGAGCTCACATGATTTTTTAATAAAATTAAGGATAATCTGACCAGGCATTATGTATGATTTTCTGTCGCTTTGGACAAAAGTGTCTGCCAAATGATTACATGTAAATGAAACATTGAGATAAAAAAATTCTTAAAAGCATTTTTTGTGAACATCAAACAAATTGTGTTTTGCTTGTAAATTCTAACATTTTCAAGATATTAGTCCACTTAAAGTCTTAAAAAATATATACAGTATTATTGTGCATTTCAAATGACTGCAATGGGTTGCACATCATCTTTAAACTAAGAAAGAACATCTTTGCAGTCAGTTTTGGAGTGCAAGAGGAAGGAAGTCAAACTCAGTTATGACACGGACATGTGCATATATCATCACATTCTTTTAATGCATCACATTACTTGATGTTTAAGGGGAATGGCCTCAGTGTTGAAGTCCATTAAAGGCATGCTCATATTTGGTATGACATATCTGACCTCGTCATTTACAGGCAGGTGAACTTTGTAATGTAAACAAAAAAAACCCTCAAGTTTATGCCAGGAAGGGTTTGCTTAATTTACAAAGAATACATTGTTCCTCTTCACATTTATTGTAATGAACATGTTATTGCTCCCATCCAATAACATGTTCATTACAATAAACATGTTATTGCTCCCATCCTATGAAACTATTTTAGAATAGTAAAACTAGTAGGTTTTACACTCTGTATAAATTGTATAGTGCAGAGTAAGGAATGGCAGACATAAGAACATTCAGTAAGAAACATTTTCATTTATTAAATACAAAATGATGTACATGCAGACCTGACTTTACTTCTGACCTGGGAATAATATAAATAAACAACATGCATCTCAATGGACAGGTCAGGTCTACAGAGACACAAAAACGCAGCTGATGACATTCATCTGCAGCTGATGACATTAATCTGATATTCTAGGATGTTAGTGTAATCATTTCAGTCATAGGATGTGTTTTTTTTTCCAACAAATAATATTAAAGATGACATCATGTTAATATATAGTTATAGCAGACATTTTGACTTGTCATTGTGGGAAAAGCACATTAACATAATATTACATAACATTAATGACAGTTCAGTTCAAGAGTCCCAATAAGTTATTGTAACCAGTGGGCTTCTGCGTCATGGTGATGAGTTAGTGACAATGCTGTGGATCTCTTGACAATATACTGTACATTACACTGTTACTTACCTATATATATATATATATATATATATATATATTCTTTGCTCTAGTTCATCTATGTTTTGTTCCAGTAGCCCATAAGGTTGCCCTGGCGCCCCAACACCTGACGCATACCTTGTTGACCCGGGTGACATACGACCCGGTATGACTCTCTTGTTTTTAAGGTTGCATTCATCCAAAAGGAGGCCAGCAGCATTAAGAACCTTGCATAAGGGTGCAGAGATATGTGTTACATGACAGGCATTCAAACCCCACTTTTCCGCATCAAAGTCACAAGCTTTAACCACTGAGCTATCCACCTGCTCTAAGCTCCTGTCAGGCATCATAGTGGCTAAGATGAACAGGCACATTGTCCAATCCACGAGCAAGGCTCAAAAAGGAATTGCTTGTAATACCAGGGGAGCCATGCACCAGCGACTGGTCGATGGAGCAGTCACCCAAGACTGCAAGACCAGGCAGACCAACTTGTGCACCCCCTGGATTGACTACAAGAAAGCCTACGACTTGATGCCACACACATGGATATTGGAATGCTTGGAAATGTACAATATCAACAGGACACTAACAGCCTTCATTAAGAACTCAACTGGGCTGTGGAAAACGACTCAAAGACAATTGCACAAGTTACCATCAAGCGTGGCATATACCAAGGTGATACACTGTCTCCACTACTGTTCTGCATAGGCCCAAACTCCTCTGGCCAACTCATCACAAAGAGTGGCTGTGGATACCAGCTCCGAAGTGGAGCAACTATCAGTCACCTCCTCTACATGGATGGCATCAAGCCAGGAGTGAGCAAGACATCGACTCACTGATCCACCTCACCAGGATCTACAGAAACGACATCGGAATGTCATACAGACTAGATAAGTGTGGTTGGATGGTGTCCAAGAGAAGGAAAACGATCAGAACCAAGGGTGTTGAACTACCAGAAGGTAGCATTGCAGATGTTCAGGACAGTTACAAGTACCTTGGGGTCCCACAGGCACATGGGAACCATGAGAAAGCCACAAGGAAGTCAACCACAGCCAAATACCCACATAGAGTAAGGCAGGTCCTGAAAATTCAGTTGAATGGAAAGAACAAGGTCCGAGCCATCAACACGTATGCCCTGCCAGTCAGTCATCAGATACCCTGCTGGTATAATAAGCTGGCCAAAGGAGGAGATAGAGGCCACTGATATCAAGACAAGGAAGCTTCGCTCAGTGCATGGAGGGTTTCATCCCAAGTCCAGCACCCTGAGACTGTACACTAAGTGGAACAAGGGGAGCTGAGGACTGG
The DNA here is from genome assembly GCF_006386435.1 of Epinephelus moara. Classification (NCBI taxonomy): domain Eukaryota; kingdom Metazoa; phylum Chordata; class Actinopteri; order Perciformes; family Serranidae; genus Epinephelus; species Epinephelus moara. Next base: position 4,986,327 of record NC_065525.1, read on the forward strand.
TGAGCGTCAGAGCCACTGTCCAGGACGAAACGACCAATGTCCAGGAATACATCAGGATGATGGCCCTAAAAACGAGTTGCTAAGTGAATACCCCAGGCAGCAGAAACCTAAGAATGCACAAGAGGAGGATGAACCATCATGGAAGGACAAGCCCCTGCACGGCATGTACCACCGACAGACTGAAGAAGTGGCAGACATCAAGAAATTCTACCAGTAGCTAGAAAAGGATGGATTGAAAGACAGCACAGAAGCATTAATCATGGCAGCACAGAAACAGGCTCTTAGTACAAGATCAATCAGAATGGGGGGGTCTACCACACCAGACAGATCCCCAGGTGCAGGCTGTACAAAGATGCTCCTGAGACAGTTCAGCACATTATAGCAAGGTGTAAGATGCAGGCAGGAAGAGCTTACATGGAACGCCATAACCAAGTGGCTGGCATAGTGTACAGGAACATCTGCACTGAGTATGGGCTGGAAGTCCCAAGGTCAGAATGGAAGACACCTCCTAAGGTGGTTGAGAATAACTGAGCTAAGATCCCGTGGGACTTCCAGATCCAGACTGACAAACTAGTGATGGATAATCAACCGGACATTGTGTTGATGGACAAACATCAGAAGGAAGCAGTGGTGACAGAAATCCCGAGCAACAGCAACATCAGGAAGAAGGAACACAAAAAGCTTGAAAAAAAGGGCTGAGAGAGGAGCTAGAAAAGATGTGGGGAGCAGAGGCAACAGTGGTGCCTGTGGTAATCAGAGCACTCGGGGCTGTGACCCCCGAACTGGGAGAGTGGCTCCAGCATATTCCAGGTACAACATCTGAGGTCTCTGTCCGGAAGAGTGCAAAAGTGGTTGGTGAGGAGGGCGACAGCTTCCTCGTAGGTCTCTGCGTAGCCGAGGGCTCTGAATATCCTGACCCTCCGTACCGAGACAATGACGGAGCATCGCCACCTTCCTCTTGTCCGGGATGTCGTCCAAAGCCATGGCCTTGAGGTAGACACTGAAATCCTCCAGTCATCCAGACAAAAACGGTGCCGTTGGAGGTAAGGAAAACTCAGCCATCCTCATCGCCAAATGTTATATTCTTGTGTGGTGTAAGAATAACGAGTCTCACTCGGTTTCAGTCTTGCATGAAAACATAGCTGCCGTTTGCTTCGCTGTGCCATTCGTACTGCCAAAGCAAACACACACACGTAAAGCTCAACAACCCTGACGTGAAACGGCGTACTGTCATAAAACAGAATAGTGTCTTACTCATGCATAACAAATAGTAAATGGACAATAAAATGGCACCCACCTCTGTCACAGGAGAATTGTACGAAGAGGTACTAGCTATCATTGATATATTTGTGTGATTATACAAACGAGTGGTTAATGTAAGCAATGTGTGACCAGGTTATACCATGACAGTTTGGCAGTGAGCCAGCATGCACAATACCAGGACTCTGAAACTGAGGTAGCTTAATGAAATTCAGTTACTGTTAACATTATTAATTACGCCAATGCTGTTCTTTCTGTTGCTTTGTCTGTTCTGAAAAGTAAAAAAAAATCAATAAAGTAATTATTGGAAAGAAAGTAATTATTGGATTTGGGAAATAAGAAGGAAAATCCTGTGAGGACCAAGATAGATTTTTTTTTTCACAAAATGCACAAACTTTAAATTTAATGGCCTAATGGAATATAATGACATGAAGTAAATAAGATGCAAGACATAATTGTTTTTACTAACTTCAGGGAAAGACAGAGACAGTGGGATTTTTTTCTTTGGTGGCAGAAGAGCCGATGAGGTCGCATTAAGAAGCGATGACATGCAGACAGAAGAGAGGAACATGAATACAGTAACTAAGAAATATAAATAAATAATATATAATCAATAAATATAATGAGGAGAATAAGTGGTGTCACAGGTCCTTTACAAACATATTACAACATAGTAAATTTGAGAGGCCCCCAGATGAAGTGTGTCCAGTTAACCCATAAGTTTGTTTTTTATAATTCAAATGTTTATTTATCTACTGAGTCAGATCTGAACAAACCGACAGTATCGTTACTGGATCTCAACATATCACCACAGGCACCTGGTAGCTACACAGAACTACACAGAACTCAAATAGTAATTTCCCTATGTGATCCACAACTTTTTCCCCAAAATGGGTTAACCAGTTTACATCCCCAGATTGCATGTAGAAATGTTTCTGTGTCTTTCTGACATTTCCAGTATGAATTATTAGCACATAGACCCATTCTGTGGAGCTTAGTAGGAGTATTAATTAATTTATATTGAGTAAATTTCCCATTTGCCTCCTTTATATGTTTCCCAGTATTTGACAGTATTTTCAACCATTCCTCATTGCTTAATCCACACCCTAGGTCCCTCTGCCAAATGATCCTCAGATTTTTATCCTTAGATTTGTAACCCAATGAAGACTTTGTAGAACATAGCTGCCCTGTATGTTTTTATCCTGAATGAACTGGCCCTTAGTGATACAGCTTCTGATATGTAAGTACTTTCAAAAATTACCTTTATAGTCCAGATCATATTTTTGCAGTTTTGAAAAAGACATAAATACAGGTACAAGTCACTTATCTTATGAATCCCTTTTTTAAGCCACTGATTCCAGTAAACACATTTGGCTGGGTTATGCCACAAAGATCCATATGATTGTCTTGAGACACACTGAAAATTCTGTATACTTCTATCCACATTGCTTTAGAATTAGCCAGCACTGGGTTTGCAGAGTCTTCAGGTCTCACAGTCTTTAAACCATGTGAAAGGTAATCCAAAGGTTTGAGGGGACTGCTAGCTTCTGTCCAGTTTTGATTCAGCTCAGTTCTGAATCCGTTGCCTTCCAGTGCATATTCAATCCAGACATTTCTATTGCTAGGTTGTACAGTATTGCACTGGGGAGGCCTAAACCTTCTACATCCCTTGGTGACCACATTGTCCTTATGTTGATCCTTGGTCTCCTCCTGTCCCGTAGAAAGTCTTTGATTTATCAAACTATTTAAACAAGTGTGGCGATACATTTGGGGTTTTTTTTTCCTGTTTTTTTTAAACAGCCACTATTGTGAAAACGTAGCCTATTACAATTACATTTTACACTCTTTAATAGACATGAAAAAAGTAGGGCCGACATAACTTTCCATCTTGCTTTCATAACTTATACGTGGGTTATCTGAAGGGGTTTACTTAAAAACTCCCATCCTCCTTTATATAATAATGATAATGATAATAATAATAATAATAGTTATTATTATTATTATAGTTATTATTATTGTTGTTAAAAGTCGTAAATTGGAGAGCCTCAACCAATATGTAAATAGCTTTCGCTATTTAATCAGAAAGGGCGTTTCTCCTGCTTTTCCCTGGGACACCTGAACGCCTCACTCGGTTTACACAAATCCTGTCCGTTAATCGCTTCTCCCGGCTGGAAGGGATTCAGACATCATGCAGTCATCGGTGGGTGGTGACAAACTATAGCGTGTGTAGCCTATACACTGAGAGTGACAAACACACAAGCACAGCCCTGTTCTGACCGTGAATTGAGGAGGAAGCTGCTGCTGCTAGCTCGATGGCGATGAAGATGGATTTAAATGTCATCATAGAACAAATGGAGACGGGAGAGCAAGATACCGCTCTGACGGCTCTACAGAGCTACAACAAGGAGGTAACGTTTTGCATCAGCTGCATAATAACGGGACGGAGCCTCTGTTTGGAAACATTATGTTCATCACAATTTTACCTGTTTGGCATAAATAGCCTTAGGTCAGCTGTCAACATCTTTTCATTTGAAATGATGTAATAATGCGACTGATTTTACATTGAGGCAACTGAGACAACTAAACCTAGTCCCCTGTTTATATTCTACAGTATGATCAACAGTAATAAGTGTTAGAACTGATCTCAACAGGAAACCATCTCAAAGAAATTTCAGCTCAGTAAAAGTGACTGGTGATACTCAAAACAGGAGGACACACTTGATAGGAAGAAAGCATTTTTTATGCCCCATTAGTATGGATGTCAGTACCACTGAGTCTGCCCTACTTGAAGACTTACACCCCCCACATAATCTCACACTGATACTCAAACTAGAATGGAAATAATCCGGTCAAAATAGTTTCCAAGAAATTCCTCTCTATTAGTGGTAGTGTTTTGTTCATTCTCATACACATGAACAGGACAAAACATACAGATCCTATAAAAATCACCTGATTTCACCAAAAACCTCTATGTGAGGCAGACCCAAAGTAAATTGAAAGCTTTTCGTCTTCCATCTTTATGTACATGCATGGTCTCATGTGAAAGGGAGCATTAGTTTTTTCCCCAACAGTCAGAATCACTTAAAGTGCTTCTGTCATTGTGTTATATAAGTTTCAACATACTGAAATACTAGTTTTTTATGTTTGCCTAAATATCTTCTTGATAAAAAAACCTGCAGATGACTCGAACTGGGAGATATTAGAGCAACAGCACTGGAAGCTCCTATTAACCCAAGTGAGATGTAAATCAAAAGGTCAGGGGTTTGCCTCCATTTTGACAGCGAAGAGTCACCATATTTACATGCAAACAGAATAAATTATGGATAGTATGTCAAGAAACACGACCGTTTGTGGATATCTGTAGATGTGATAATGTGTTTGGACTAAATATTTTGCTGGATTTAGATCATCTGGACTTTTTGGAATGTGTGAGAACTGTGTCAGTAGCATTTCTGTCTGGATAATATCGATCTGTGGATTATGATTATGCTTCATAGGTGAGTAATAACTGTTTGTTGTGTGTCTGGCAGAAGTGTTTACTGAACCTGCTGTGGTGGTTGTATCTGTATCTGAAAATGGTCCACATCAATCGCACCACAAGGAGTGCAGCTTTCTCACATTAGGTCATATGAGTAAACCACTTAAACACAGCAAATACAGCAGCTGTTTACATATCATCCTCATCAAATAAAACCTTACAAAGACCCTGGGCTGTAGGATTTCTAATTAAGTATCTTAAAGTACAGGTGTGTCTAAAAAAAAAGATTACTCAGCGTATATTAGGTTATATATTTTGTAAATTTTAATCAAGCGCTATATATTTAGGAGTAACACAGGCCAGCATAGTGTAAATGCATTCCAGCTCAGCATGTATTGTTTAGTGGGTGCATTGTTTAATTTCACTTCACATACTAAGGACATTAAAGGAACGTTACAGTTCATCACTGTTTAAGTCCTATTTTTGTAGTTTTAGTCATCATTTCTACCAATGATAACACTGTAATTACCAAGGCAATTGCTGAGATTAGGAAAGACCCTGATACAGCAACAATGAGGCAAGACAAACAAGGGCTTAGATGATCAGACAAGTTGTAAACAGACCAACTGTCACACAGTCATATACTGAAATTAACCTGAAAAGGGATAATATGGAACTTTTGACATGAGAAATAATGTGTTATTCCTTTTGCACACAAAAAGTCTAATTCAAATTTAGCTCAGTTCAGTTAGAATTAGGATTATTTGCGACAGCCTTACTTGTTCTGGTGTTATTATGGTAGCTAATGTAAGCTAACATTTTAACGCATTCTTATAGAACGGTTCGTATGTTATTCTATGAAAAATGCATGTACAGCAGTTCGTATGATATCCTAGAAATTTGTGCCCCATGAATGACATTACATCCCTAATGTACAGTTGCGTCATTAATGTTAAATTACGGAGATTAGGTTTAGGCAATAAATAGCTAGAGAGGTTAGCTTTAGGAAAAGAGACATGGTGAGTAAGTACCTTAAAATGACTCAGGCATTCAAAGTTCACATGGGTCCGAACACGCGACTCCAGGGAAAGTCCCGGGCGCAAGTTAGTTTTGGGGTTTTTTGACGACGCCCTTAATGCACAGTTACGTAATTAAGTTATGGAGGCTATGTTAAGCCAATGAAAGTTACTGTGGTTAGGTTAAGGAAAAGAAACATGGTGAGGACATACCTTAAAATGAGTTCACACAGATCTGAACATGCAACTCCAGGGGAAAGTGCCGAATAGAAGTCGTTTTTTTTGTGACCCACTCTAACTTGCCTCCTTACAAGCGCACAGGACTGCTTCCTTGTTTACTGCCGTCAGCACACTGGTCAGGTGATCACAACCTTTCAAAATACATGGGATATGTATGTTTTTGGGTGCATTGCTTTTCGTAGGAAAACATATGAAAAATTTGTGAAAACAGCCTGTGCATATTGCCTAGTACAGTACTGAGTCAGTTCAACTTCACTTATTTACAAAGTTAGGCTCCTATGTCTATTTTGCAAGTGTTGGTGATGCTTTTTGTGGTTGGCTTTGGATGGATGGATGGATGGATGGATGGATGGATGGAAATCAATTTAGTTGCCACTCTTGCTAACTTCTGCTAGCTAGCTGGGTCATGGTTCTCACATTGACACTTGTTACATGTATTGTGTCTTTTCAAAATACATTTCCGTACAATTTCTACTCTCTACATCCATTTTTATCCATTTTTTTAACATTGTTTTCAAAATGAACTTACGAGGTAAAACACTTTGTTTTTAAATTAATTTTTTTAGGTTTAGGCAACAAAAACACATGGTTATGTTTAGATAAAAACATCATGATGGGGATTAAACTCTGGCTCTTACTAACTTTCTTGCTCTTTACACTATGGCAGTTGGCAGCTGTGTCAGAGATAGCTGCAGCTCTGTGAATATCATAATGTTGCAATGAGTGTCTGGGTGTGTTGGTGTCTGACGCAGACATCCACTGACAATGTAGCTGTTTTTTGACGAGTTTGGTTGCGGCTGGTGGCATCAGAAATAGCCGCTGCCCGGTACATATCTTACTGCCGCAAAAGGTGCCTCTGAACGTCTGTATCAGAGGCTAAAATCATTGACAAAGCAAGGATATTTGACGAGTTGGGAGTGAGAAAGATCTGGATGAGGGGTGCAATGAATAACTGACGTCAACAAAAATCAATGACTAAGTTAGTTGCCAATGAATTTGATAATCGATTCGTAGGTGATGGAATTGGCTATGATGTGAGTCACTGCTGACGACCATAGTGACATAGCTTATTACGATAGCAACACCATCACAACCAAAAATCCCCAGAGTGGGCGCATTTTGTTGTTAACTCTGAAAAAAAAAAAGTCCTGTTATGGGAGCACATCTGAGCATCTGAAGAGGAGGCACATTGGCTCTGTGGACGATGAAGACTCATCTCGTGAGATAGTTAGCTTATTAGCTAGCCAGCTTAATCTTAAAAGCTAGCTACCTTTGGAGGAATGAAACACTGGCTGCGACCCCCATCAGGGTCTTTTGTTTCATTGAAGCATGGTTGAATCCTGGAATACTGCAGTGTTATTCCGACCTGATGCAGCAGAGGACTCTGATGAGAAAACAGCAGGAAGCGTGCTCTTTATAAGGACTGGTGTGACAGTAGGAATATTGAAATGCTGTCCCATTCCTGCTTGCCCTGTGCCACAAGGGGCATAAACACTCTGGATCATTGCTATATGCCATTAAGAGGCAACTGCAGAGCAGAGTCACTGCCCGTGTTCAGGTGATGCGACCATACAGCTGTTTTGTTGAGGTCAAGATATGTAAACGAACTACAAAGCATGCCCTCAGTGATGTGAAAGGACAGGAAATTGTATCTCATATGATTTCACGCAACCAATTGTCTGATTGAGTAATTGATTGATGGATTGAGTGATTGATTGATTGTTGCTATAGCGACCTGTGCGGTCCACGGTGCATGTCCTGATTTCAGTTGAACATTCTGATGTATCAGGAGGAAAGTTCATTAGAAGACATATTTTTGAATGAAGTATTCATCTTTATTATCTTTGTTGTTAGTTAGCCCATGCATAAAACAACCTCAAGCTAAATTTGAAAGCTGATAGCTTAATTAGAACCATTGAGTAATGGCAGGATGCCAGAAACACACTCACTGCAGCCAGTCTGGAAACATGGACAATTACAAAACAGCAATGTAGTAAGAAGAGGCAACAAAGGACAAAATTGCAATGCACAAGTACGAGGAGATGATGGGATCACATTTCACTGGAATTGTACCTTGTATGATTTCATGTGACAAATAAATGATTGATTGAGCAATTGATTGAATTACCAAAAGTGTGTTTGGCTCACCCAGACGTACTGGGCCAGGCTTACTTGACTATGATCTGTGCCGCAGCTCTCGCAAAAATAGAGCCTTCAATCTTCATTTGTCTAAATGCCACCTGAGCTTCACAACATGCTGTTTGCCAAGCCCAGGTGACCACTGCTGCATGCTCCTCTGCCTCTTTAGCTGTGTGAGAGTTGATCTTGAAGGCAATTGGATTAGATTTTCTGATACACAAATACAGTCAACTCTGGTCCAGTCTTATCCCACTCTACTAAACCGCTTAAGAGATGAGGAGCTTAGTGTTGTAGGAGACTCTGTGGTGTAAGGTCTCCGTTATATACCTTCCTCAGTTTGCTCACTTGTCCTTTGCTGGTAGCCTGTTCTGGTTTATTCAGCCTGCTGTATTACATGTTCCTTACAAGAAAGTAATGGCATGAATGCATCTGAGTCATTTCTTAACTATTAAGTATGTCCTAACATCAGAAGGCACACATAAAATAAACAGTGACTGAATATCGGCCCAAAAAAATTGTAATCAGTGCAAGTCTAGCTCACAGTCATACCCCTTTTTCCACCAAAATTAGTGCATGTACACAGGCTATTTAAATACAGGAAAACTGCTAACAGGGTGATAGGCAACTTTCCTATTGGCAGTAGACCAGAGCCTTTTTTTTTCTTTTTCTTTTTACTAATGTGTCACATTCTACATCACAGACAGGGTGGAAAATAGCTTAGTAAACAGCAGAAAGTAGCATGGAGGCCAGTGAAAATGTTACAGTGACTATTTATTTTTTTCAAACTTACTACTGACTAATTTTCTACCATGTTCAAGCAGTGCTTGGACAGGGAGAGACAGTATTTTGTGGTGGCCCGTCATTGCATCTAACCAGCAAAAGGGGCTAAAATTAGTGCATCCACCAAGGTGTCATAATTCCATCACTGCTAATCAAAGTTCACTGGAGCTGGAGCTGATCAATACCCATGACTACTGCAGAGTCATTTGACCCAGGAGTGAATGCCATTTCTAACCTTTCCCATGAAATAAAAAAGCCAGAAGTTAACAGGTGTTAGTGGGTTTTTTTGTACAGTGGGAAAGAAGCTTCAGGGTGAGCTTCACCCTCTCATCCAAATGTGGTCACTTCTGGCTCTAACAAACCAAGCTAGCCATTGTCAAAATACCAAACTCGAGTCTTCAAAACAGGAGTCGACAAACCAGTGGGTGACGTCACAGTGGCTACATCCATTATTTTATACAGTCAGTGGTACCAGAATGCAGCGCTATCCTTAATTCTTTAGATATTTGGCAATCAGTAAATTGCTTTTACTGGTTTCAGAATTTGTCAGATTTAAAAAGTACTGGCTTAACCTTCCTGTTTTAACTAATATTTTTGTTTACATATGGCATTTTGTTGGAGAGTGACCTCTTTTAGCTCATTGTTTTTCAGCCCTTAAACTCTGCTGTCAACAGCCTCAAGTGCAGCTGTTTAACTGGAAAGCGCTCAGATAAAGTCACTTTACACTACCTGCTTAGCAGCAAACAGCAGACAGATACTTGCTAACATCTGGCTTTTGTATGTAATTGGAAAGGTTACAATCAACATTCATTCCTGGGTCAAATGACTGCAGTAGTCACAGGTATTTACTGTATCTCAATCGGCAGTGATGGAAATATAACACCCGCATGAATGTGCAAATTCTGAATAAGTAGATTTTTAAAATGATTTTTTAATAATAAACTGAATAAGTCAGAAATACTTAAAAAGAAGTAAGCATCGTAAGATTTTTCGCTGGCCTCCATGCTACTTTCTACTGTTAACTAACTTTTTCGGCATACGGTTGCAGAGCCGTTTACATAGCAAAAAAACCCGTGTACATGTTTTATTTTGGTGGAAAAGGGGTTTTAGAGGCTAGCTGGTGAACCTCTTTTCCACCAAATTAGTGCATGTATGCTTTTTTTTTTAATAAACATGAGTAACCCCACTTAAAATAGGCTATAGACTCCTTACCCATTGCCAGTAGACCAGAGCTGTATACAGGGCTCTGCAACAGATGAGCATGACTTTCAATTTTTTTTACTGGTGTGTCACGTTCTCGGACGGGCTGGAAGGTTAGTAGACAGTAGAAAGCAGCATGGAGGCCAGTGCTGTGAAAACTTTACGGTGGCTACTTCTTTTTATATATTCCTTACTTGATTAATTTATCTCTCTCTTTCAAACTTGGTGTAGACTAATTTGGAACGATGTTTGAGCACTGCTTTGCCGGACACAGACAGTATTTTGTGGTGGCATGTAATTACGTCTCACTGGTGAAGGCGCTAAAATTAGAATGTCCACCCTGGTGTTGCTTTTCCATTATTGCCAGTTGGAGCCAGAGCCAATAAATACCTGTGTCTACTGCAGAATCATTTGACCCAGGTATGAATGTAGATTGTAACCTTTCGCATTACGTATATAAGCCAGACATTAGCAGGTGTTAGTGGGTTGATGGAGACTAAAACAGAGGTAATAGAGAGTGAATGTTGAAGTGAACTTACAATCATCAGGTGGACTCAAACACAACTCCAAGTGAATGCTAATACTGCTCTGTGTTAATGCTGGATATGTGACTGTTTGCTTACATGTTCACCATAAAACCTCATGAGGTGATAAAATGTGAATGTCATGTTTTCATCTTGTTCTGCGCCCCCAAGGGATCAAAACAATCGCACAAACAAACAAGAAAGGAATGCAATGAAAAATTTCAGCTTCAGTTTTAAGTTTTCAGTATTTTCATACAATATTCCAGTGGAAATCTATTTTGTCGAGTTTAGAGTTTTGTCGCACTGTCTGAGAAACAAATTTGTGATTCCCAGGATAGCGAAAGAATGACCTGCCCTATGCTCCCTCTGATTGGTTATTACTCACTGCCTTCGTTGGTTGGGTTGGGTAGCTTTAGGCAAGAGAGGTGAGATTGGTCATGTAAGGGTAAGTATGTCAGGGTAAGCCAATCAGAGGCAGAGTAAGGCAGAGTAGGTCAGGTCATGCCTGCGAAACATGGTGGGCATGGTTAAAAGAAACTGATGTTGAACTTTTGTTTGAAGATGTGATGAAATTCAGTCTCCGGTGTCAAAATCAGACATTTCTTTTAGCCACCTATCAACCTGACCTCCCCTGTTAAAGGCGCTACTATAATGAATGCCTGTCCTAAATGTCTTCTGCCTCTTGTCATTATTGTTTTTCTGTTCTGACTCTCCTTCTTTGCCTCACATCTTTATTTGGTCCTTCTGCTTTTCCTTCCTTCAGATGAACCACTGCTTTACATTCAGCAAGGAAGATGAGCAGGACAGAGAGGTATTCCAAACATACCATCCAAACACTGAATCCTTCTCATTTGTTGTTAGTGAAAACCTCCTGCATGTGTAGTTGAGATGAGTTTATCTTAAAGTTAGGGCTGGGCAATGTATCACATATATCCAATACACTTAAAACTTAAAACACCACTCAGTGTAGAACACTGCTGTCAAGCTGCACTTCAGAAAAGGTGGTCAAAGTAGCCCACATGTTGTCTTGCAGTATACTAGGCATTATGGTAAGAGCATTAAGAACTGACTACAAAATACAGCAACCTTCCATTGACATAAGCAATTTCACATTCATACGAAGTCAGTCTGTTCATAATTGATAAAAATACATACGTAATTGAATATATAATACATAATGAAATGAATTAATATTAAAAATAATTCAAATGAATGAAAATTTAGGAAATAATAACCACCGCCTGCAGAAAAATATTTAATTTCAACTGTGTGAATACTTAGTCAAACTGAATAATACAGAATACATTTCTGAAGACCAATTTGACTTCCGAATGACCATACACCACCTCAGAGTGTTACTCAGACAAAATCAGGACATTATGATGTGGAATTTCAAAACTGAAGTTCTTTAAAATATCATATCCACCTTATTCCTGAGGGCACTACTGTAGAAAAAAAAGTCCCATAGACTTGTCTGTGGTTAGTCTGTTGGCTAACTGCCAACGCTGGTTCTTTTCAAAAGCTATTTGCCTTCAGTATAGCAAATACTTATTTATTTTCAAATAAATCTTTCACTAATGTTAAAGGGCCAGTGTGTAATATTTGGCATGGTTTATTGTCAATCTGAATCTGAATCTGAATATTCTACCCATTAATATGTTTATATAAGTGTATAATCGCTATAAAATAAAATTCGTTTGGTTTTCGTAGCCTTATAATTATGCTTTTATATATATATATATATATATATATATATAGCAAGGGCCTTGCTTTAAAGAGGT
>NC_065525.1:4998950-5001369 GCF_006386435.1 Epinephelus moara
CAAACAGGTATGGCTCTGGATCTGTGTCCGCTACAAGAAACTCTTCAAAATCGCGTTCAAAGTCGTCCATTGCAGCTACTATAGTCCAGAGATATTGCTAGGCTAAATAAACAGCTGAGCTCTGTTTACCGGCTACGCTGTCAGTCAGTGTGCGGGCTGGAGATTGGCGTAGCAGAGAGGGGAGGGGGTGCCCACTCGGTATGGTAAACGAGTATGTGTGTATGAAGTGTGTCTGTTACGTTAGAAGAGTCAGAGTTTGGGTAGGAGTCTTTTACCCCCTGGAGTGTTACCGGAGTTTCTGGAGTGCTCAAATAAACTGGCCTTTTTCCCGAATGCTCCTCTGGTCTCCTGCTCGTGAGGGATTCATTACAATATCGTAACATGGTTTAGATTTCTAAATAAATATTCACCTCGTCGCTAGATAGACCTACTCCTGAAAAAGTCGTGCGCAAGGCTTTTTGTCCCTATGAGGCCGCCGTCATTTACCCAACGGGAGGGGTGAGCGAGTGAGCCCTGCAATCTAGAATTTGACCACTGATGTCACTGTTTTCAACCCATTTACACACTGGCCCTTTAACTTAGAAATTTCTAAAATGTCTTTGCGGAGCTCTGGTACCTGTTACACTCTGTGTCTTTTACGCCTAACAACCAGTCTAAGCTAAATTTTTGTCTTCAGCAACTGTGTGTTGAACATCTAACCAGAACAAAAAAAGGGATTGTTCCTGTGGCCAAAGGTACCATTATTATGAGAAATAAGACCACAAGATTATCGCACTTATTAGCACTTTATTACGGGCATTTCTGCAATATGAATCAGCACTTTATTATGGCCGGGCACCCTGCAATAGAATATAGAATATTTTGTTGTTATTGTGGTTGTTGTGGAAAGTTCTTATTGTCCTTCCTCCCTCCTCTTCTCTTCTTACACCTACCTGCCTATGGGACAGGAAATGGAAACTAGCCGTACGGCTACAATCTCCTCTCATATTTACATTTTTTTTTTTTCTTTTAAAATGTTCATTAATATGCATTGTCCCATTTCTAAATAAATAAACTTGAAACTTGAAACTTGAAGAGTTTCACGAGGCATAGTAAAAAAGTATTAAATCAAATCAAAATGGAAAAAAAACAATGCTTTGAGATGGCTGTCAGAGATGGCAGAGGTATGATCACATAATGCTGTTTGAGTTAACATGTGGTGTGTTCCACGTTTTATCCTCCAGTTGCTCTTGGAAAGAAGAATAAATAAAATAAACTGTTACCATTGGAAATCGCTGGTTTCGGTTCAACGCCGGAAGTCACGCACATAATTCGCACAAGGGATCATGAGGAGTGGAATAAGGTAGATACCATGGTCAGGCTGAACGCTCGACTCTGAGTGGCTGCAGAGTGTCCAATAAAAACTGATCATGGACACCTACTAAGTAGTTTCAGTGAAACTGTCTGTTCACCGTTACACCATTACCGACTACATAATATTATCAGTATCTGTTTACAATTAATTTACGACACTAGGAGTACCGTTAGTCCTTCAGTGCTTCATCCTCAGATCACCACAGTAGGGAGACTGCAACACACCCTGCAGGTACTACACTGCCCCTCTGAACTTAAGAATCATTTCACATCTCGTCCGCTATTTAGCTCCCTACTTCAGGGTAGAGAGCTAGCTCGTCTTATTATTAAACATACTGTCAATTTTTATTTACTGTTTGTAAACTGTATGCAGTGTTACTGACTTTGAATCTTGCTAGTACAACGTTAGCTTTCTGGCTAATAGCTGGACCAAAGGGTGCTATTAGCTGGGTGGACAAGATTATCTTCCTTTTTTGAGGTTGTATCTAAGGTTCATCCTATTCACTGGAGCAGCAAATAACATTTCAATTGCAGGAGAACCTCACTGGGCAGTAATGATTGTTCCAGGTATTAGGTAAACCTTTAGGTGTTACCAAGGAAACCGAGTTATGGCTTGTGAAAAACTTAAGATTTTGACTGCAAAAAGCATAAAAATATAAATTAATATACGTACGTTTTATTTCTTTGGTAAGTGACCATAGTATAAGCGGGATAATGCCCTGTAAGGTGTCCATTATGACTTTAACAGCCTTCATGGAGGCAACCGTCTGCTGGGCGTCGAATGGTTCATGTCTCCACGTCAACTGTTTAAAAGTGATAATGGACACCTCGTTGGGCATTATCCCTTACATATATGACCTGTGCTTCCCCTTAAATTCAGATACTGTATGTTACTGCAATGATCAAAGTGGTATGATCAATGCATCAAAGGGGTAAATTGAACAGTTAATTTAAAGAAAATTTGAAAATATTGAGATATGCATTGTATATCGCAGTGTAGAAAACATCAAGATATTATTTATAAGCCATATTGCCCAGCCCTGCTTGAAGGTTATTTTCCTCATTT
>NC_065525.1:5001869-5006092 GCF_006386435.1 Epinephelus moara
CACCCTGACTGAGATTATGCGTCAGAAGGATGATGTGGCCCTTGCAGAGATGTTGAACAGGATCTGTGTGAAAGAGAAGTCAGATGAGCTGTCTGAAGCAGACAGAGCTTTGCTGTCACAGGCTGTCACTGAATCAGCACTTTGTCCAACTGATGCCCTGCACATGTCTGTAACTAATAAACACGTTGATTCACACAACTCAGCAACATTAGCTCTGCTCCATTCTTATGTCAGAAACATTGATGCAGATGACTACAAAAAGGACCCATAAACTGGCTGAATGACAAGACAAAGTAAACCATTTAAAGGAGGCAGAAATCACTTACTAGATACACTAAATGTTGCTGAGAGTGCTTGTGTCATGCTCATCAGGAACATAGACATGTCTCAAGGATTGGTGAATAGTTCTTTCTCCACACTAGTCAGGGTACTAACCTCTTGAGAAAATGGTCGTGAACATGTCACTATGCTGGGGCTCAGGATGGATGATGAAACAGCTGGAAGGAACTTTTGTAATAGAACACCAGGAGGACCTGATGATCTAGTGTACATTTAGAGAGCAGAGGAGAATCTGAAACAGAAGGAGTGGCACACAGACAGTTTCCTATTAAACTTGCCTTTGCTTGTACAATACATAAGGTTCAAGGCATGACAAGGAAATCAGCTGTAGTGTCACTAAATCACATTTTTGAACCGGGCTTATGTTGTTATCAGCAGAGTGGCCTCTCTCTGTGGACTACACATGCTGGATCTGGATGAGAGGAAAATATATGCCAACCCAGAAATCACTGAAGCCCTAGAGACCATGAGACAAGTCAGCTTGAGTGACATGATGCCTCTTCTTCATATCAAACAAACACTGAGCAGACATGATGCCATTGCTCATCATAACTATAAGGGACTGCCATCTTATGTCAATGACATCAAAAGCCATCACTAACTGTGTCTTGCAGACTTTTCTTGCCTCACAGTAACTCACCTACAAGGCTCCTTTGTTGCAAAGAGTCTTCATTTAGAGGGCTACAACATGTTTAAACACAAAAGACCCCTCTCGTACACGAACGTTCCACAAATGGCTAACAGAGGAGGTGGTGGAGTTGCTGTTTATGTGAACAAAAAGAGATGGGATTTGGATGTGTTTGAGGCGTGGTCTTTGTTCCCAAACCTAGTTTATAAAACTACATTAAAAAGTATGTTTTTTTTTGTTTTGTTTTGTTTTTTAATTCCCTTAGTTTAAGATTTTTTTTTTTTTTACCAAACAACTGACATAAACACTGTCAGCATTACCCTTTATGTATGCTATCTGCATTAACAATTACAGGTGTGGAATAAAGCTTCTCACTTATTTTATTTCCTGCCTCTTCTCCATGTCGCTACATTAAATCTGTACTTACACCAAACACTGGCCAGGGAAGCAGCAGTTCTCCAGCTACTGGACACGTCAGAGGTCATAACTTTACAGCTCTTCACATCTTCACACTGACACTATGCTCCATTGACAGTTTTGGGCTGTGCCAACAATAGACAAATTCAACATACACTACTGACCCATGGACACAATGACGGCCTCTGAACAGTCAGGCACCAGTTGATCTCTACCTTATATCATTTAAACAATGTGTATTTATTTTGTATTTCATCACAGTTTCTGTTTCATTTTATTTATCTGTCTTTTTTTTCTTTATTTGTCTTTTTCATTCTATCCTTCCGTTTCCCTCATTATCTGTTTTCAAACAGATAAACAACAGATACCTGTGGAGTGCTCTCTCCACAGGCATTTTGAACTGCTGCCATCAGGCAAATGTTACCACAGCATCAAATCTAGGACCAGTCGACTGCTTAACAGCTTCCTCCCATAGGCACTTAGGATACTAAACAGTTAAGCTGGACTCTCCATTCCATGCACCTTATAAATACTACACAGCACTGCACGTGGTCACTTTAAATGCTAAATGCCAATTGTCACTTTTTCTGGAAATGGTCACTGCTGATGTGTGATGTGTAAGTGTCATACTGGACTTTTAGTTTATGATTTATCGTGGGATAGTTTTATGGTTTTAGTATTTATTAATATAATGTTGGAACGACCTCCCGCAAACAGTTTTGTTTTACCTGCATTACCTTTGTATGTTTGGTGAGATGACAATTAAAGCCTGATTTGATTTGATTTGATTTGATTTGAAACATTGTCAGTTAGTTCAGTTGTGACATGCATCTGAATTAATTAACCTGAGAGACAGAACAGATTTTTGAAATAGTAATCATTAGTGTAGGGTTTCATCTCGTAGGTATCTTTACGCTCTCTACATGGGTATACTTAACCTTTGGCTAATCTAAACCTCACTGAAAAGCTGTAATATGCTGTATATGCCCACAGTTGAGACTGTGGAGTCTAAGCTTAAGGTACTGTCTTCAGAGTGCCCACAACACATAACTTGGGTAAATGAGCCTTGTCAAAAGATTTGATTGGGAAACAAACAATCCCGTGTCAGTCTGCTAACCTGAAGTCACACAAGTGACTCTAAATCCCTGTTCTTATAATGTCAAGTATAACCCTGAATTTCAGTGAGGCTCAATAAACTGAGCTGAATGTTGGTAAAACACATAACAGAAATGACATAAATGGCATGACTGCCAGTCAAGGGCTACTGGAGCTTGATGCCATGAGCTAATGGGGGTATTAGCGTACGTCTTACCTTGACCAGATGGGAAGAAGCCATGGATAGGAAGATCTCACCCTACTGCATCAAATTCCTCATTCAGTCTGTCTATGATGTCCTGCCAAGCCCATCGAACCTCTTCTGTTGGGGAAAGGTCGATACCCCAGCATGTCCCTTGTGCCAAGGAAGAGGAACTCTGGAGCACATCCTCAGCAGCTGTCCTAAAGCACTTGGAGATGGCCGCTATCACTGGCGCCATGACCAGGTGCTGAAGGCGGTTGCTGAGTCCATCAACACTGCCATCGACCAGAACAAGCGCTTGCAACCACCAAGGTGTGAAATCTCATTTGTGCGAGCAGGAGAACAACTACCTTCCTGACCGAAAGCCCAAACAGGCCTCCTGGGAACAGCGAAGGACTGGCAGCTAAGGGTGGACCTGGGAAAGCAACTTAGATTCCCTGAAAACATTGTGGAAACCAGCCTTAGACCAGACATCGTCCTGCTCTCAGAGACATCCAAGCAGGTCGTCTTGTTGGAGCTAACGGTGCCCCGGGAGGAGAGGATGGAGGAAGGCAGTGAGAGGAAGAGGGAGAAATACACGGAGCTAGTGGAGAATTGCCGCAGACGGGGGTGGCGTGCGTGGTGCTTGCCTGTTGAAGTCAGGGGAAGGGGCTTTGCAGGAAAGTCACTCTGTAAGGCCTAGAGCCTCCTGGGCATCACAGGAGCACGCAAGAGAAGAGCTATCAGTAATGCTTCCGAGGCTGCAGAGAGAGCTTCACGATGGCTGTGGATCAGGAGGGACAAGCAGTGGGCGATCGCTTCTTGGACACAGGCCGGGAACTGATCACTCCCGGTCGGGTCGCCTGGGTGACCCCCTGTGATCCTAGGTACTATCACTGATGATGTGTCCAAGAAACTGCATCACAAGATGTATGTAACAACCATTAGGCATGAAATATGTTAAATGGTGTCATTTCCCAATCCTGACAGATCTCACAATCCTTACTAAAGGTCTTGATCAACACAACATTGTCTGTGTACTGACAAAAAAAGAGAAAAATGAGAAAAGAGAATGGGTGAAAGAAGGATGTGTGTGCATTTTGTTCTGTATTTTTTTTATACTCATTTTATTTATTTGTTATTTGATAACCTCTTAATTTTAGTAGGCTATACACTTAAGAGCCTTTCTTAATATGATTTTATTTTAAATTTGTTTCCTTCAGTTAAAAAGGGGCTGCATGCAGATAAGCACAATGTTGGCCTAACGAGTTACATAATCACTCATTTAAAGGTTGATTATGTAGAATGAGCAGAATACCGCCATCTAGTGTGTCTAGATCGTAGTCGCAACTACAAAAAATAATTCCAGCAGTCGGGTTGCCAGGTTCGATGCCAAGTGTGTGAAGCCATCAGCTATAGCTATAGGTCTATATACACTGAACAAAAATATAAACGCAACACTTTTGTTTTTGCTCCCATTTTTCTTGGGCTGAACTCAAAGATCTAAAACTTTTTCTACATACACAAAAGACCATTTCCCCTCAAATACTGTTCACAAATCTG
>NC_065525.1:5010716-5013821 GCF_006386435.1 Epinephelus moara
TAAGGCTTCATTCATCAAAGACCGAAACTCGATCTCTCTCCTTCTCTCCCTCTTTTTCATCTGGCTCAGGTGTGTGGAATGGATCCTTCATCTCTGGCTGGCTGCAGGAGCAAACCGTTTTGTTTTGGGGTTTTTTTCGTTTTTTTACCGGCAGTTAGATAAACATTTCCTGCAATTAAACTGGTGAACTGGTTTATAAACAGTGTGCTGTGAGATCTGCCGCTGCGCACCTCACAACTGTGCGCAATAGTTGCGCGTAATGGCCGCTCCTCGTCAGTTAAACTGCACGTCTTTCATGTTTGTCTCACTGACAGGTGGAGAGCCTACAGATATTAACTACAAGCTGCTCCGCCACTGACTGCTCTTGTCCTGTCCTCTCCCTCTTCTTTCTCTCCTGTCCTCTCTGACTATCACTAAACTCTGGCTTTTGAACAATGCAGGAGAAATGTTGCAGACAGTTTATATTATCAGCCTGGGCCTGGGGCTTGTTGGAACAGTAAATGGGATGTGTTGTAACTTGTGTAAGTTAAACTGTATCTGTGTGAGTGGACATCTTACCCCGCTATGGGCGATGCGGGCAGCCGGGTCCAGCCACACGCTGCTATTGCTGCCAAGTAGCCCCGCCCGTTGGCAGCAGTAGCACTCCCTAAATCTTTTAAGATTTAAATAGCACATTATTGCGTGATTATAATGAGCACGGCTTACATTGTGCTTTTAATAAATACTACTGCATTGTTCAAAAATTATTAATTGTGTCTCAAATTATTCCAGGGGGGGACAGCTTTATTGAAGGGGGAGTCATGTCCCCCCTGTCCCCCCCAGGATTTCCGCCCCTGTCCACATGCATTTTCCACAGGAAATGCATTTTCTAGTTTAATATAATTTGCTATATCCTCATATTCAGCTGTAATCTGATGGGGCTCAAACGCACTAAACAACTAGCAAGCAACTAAAGGTCAAACACAATAATATTGACCAGTAAGAAATTTTGCTTACACTCATTCTGGCAATATTAGGCTTAGGTTAATTTAATTGCTTAATTTCGGTGAAATTCACGTATTCTCCTTTAATCTCAGATGAAGCTATGATAGGGATGTGATTCCCAAATGCAACCAATTAATTTTAATCTTCAAATATATGAAAAGTATTCATAAATCATTGCATAATGTATCCACATTGATTAATTTGTTATCAACACTGACAACCCTGCAATTCTGTAGAATTTCTCTTTGATGATCCTTTCTGATTTATGCCCAGGGAAAACCACAAATATGTGCTCAGTATCTCCAATGTTATAAAGAAAACGGCTGTTGCAGAAAACACCAGACTGGACTTTAAGTGAAGGGTCATCCTGTTAGATGCCTCCTGTATACTTACATCAGCATTTTTTATTTACCAAACACATACAATGAGTGTGTCCTGTTAAAGCCTGTCAGTCACAAACTGTTGATAAGCACCCTCTCATATTTTCAATATCTCAAAAGCAGCAACAACTGGAGGAAATTATGAGACCAGACTGTGAACTGTGTGCACACAAAATCAGAATTTTACATATATGATCTCAGAAGCCTTCTTATCTCTTTCAGCAGTTTTGTTATTAACAAACTTCCAGTGAGCAGCAGGGTTTGCCTGTTCTTATGTCACCGTTCCTACTGACAGTACAGCATAGATACATTGTGATGAAATTATCACCACATCTGATACCAACTACCACACTGAGTCATTTATGTCTCCCATCAAGCCTGTTATACTGTAGAGTAATGTTACACACTTAATGCAGGATTTATAGGGGAGATCTGAAAAAAACTGAGTCCAGTTTCCTCAAAAAAGGCCCTATAAGATTTTAAAAGGTCTTACTTTTTTTTCTCCATAAAAGTCTCAAATATTTTGTCTTGCCTTGAAATGCAAGTGGTAGATGTTTAATCCTTTATCATGATACACTGTAGGCAATAGTGTCCCTACTGTTTTTCCATGATACCAACGTCATGTGGCTGGTAAGTTTGTGAAACAGGTATTAAATTGAAATCTAAGTGGTTTTAAGAAGTCTTGAGTGTAACTGCAGAAACAGGTGGGACTCAGGGTGTCGGTGGCTTAGTGGTAGAGCAGACGCCCCATGTACAAGGCTGTTGCCGCAGTGGCCTGGGTTCGACTCCAGCCTGTGGCCCTTTGCTGCATGGCACTCCCTCTTGGAAAAAAACTGACATTGTGATTTTTTTTTTTTTTTGCAATATATATTGTGATATTAAAAAATACAAGAATTTTCACCAGATGACTTAAACTATGAAAATTAAAAAATAGTGGTGGGGCTTTTACTCACCATAACTGCAGAGGCTACCAGCTTCATTTAAAACAGACTACACTATGAAAGGGCCATTATGTATCATTCCCTCTGTATCTTTATATTTTTACTTTTTATCCACTCCCGTTGCCTTGATAAAGTTAACACATTGCGTCGTCATTTCAAACTCAACACTTCCTGAATTTGTTTCAAATTAAAAGCCCCTTATAACCTCGGCTGAGAGAATCCCTCCATTTTCTAAATAGGCATTTATTGTGAAACATTTGTAGAAACTTGTGGAGGATTCAGTGGCTTGTATGTTTGCGTACAGTACTTCAAATGTAGCCCCTGACATCTGGTGGTATGGAGTTAGATTTGTCTCATTAATAAGGTTGGATGGTACTGACTTCTGGTCTATTTACAATGTATAAAATGCTGCACCCTGCTTTTGTCCCCCCAGCCCGCAACATAAATGTTTGCTGTTGCCATGGCAGCAGATGCTGTTTCAGTAGCTAACGTTAGCTTAGCGCAATCTACATTAACATTAACAATACAATGAACAATACAACTACAATATTACATTTCTAAACAAAAAGAGCTACCAACACCAACAGCTGTTCTATCAAAGACCTTAACCAGGGTGTTGCCACTTGTCATATCTTACAACAGTTAACGTAACCTCACTGAAACGATGTAACCTAACTAAACATGGTGCGGTCAGCACAGACATTACAACTACATTAGTGAGAGTACACTAATAATAAGATGTGAAGTGCTTTGTGACTTTAATCCTACTCGAAATGAAAAATATAAAGGATGAGTTGGCT
>NC_065525.1:5014132-5026685 GCF_006386435.1 Epinephelus moara
CAAATAATAGTAAAAGTAATAAAAATAGGACAAGAATAACCTGATGACATCACACACGTTGTGAAAGATGACTGGGGATAATTGGTGAGTACCATAGTGTAGTGTGTCATGTCTGTCGGCCAAGTCACAGCACGATTTTATGACTCCACAATCGTGTAATGTGACATAGTGACTTTCAGAACGGGCAGAAAAATTGTGTAGTGTGTACCAGGCATAAATCCTCCTTTACCGTTTGTCCCTCTTGCATGTCGCTCATTTTCAGTGTGTGACTGCAGCGTGTGCATGCGAGGGGGAGGGGCGAGCGGAGTGGAGCAAGGAGCTCTCTTCAGAGCTGCTTTTCTGAAGCAAAACAAAAGTTTACATGTTCTAAAAAAAGAGAAAACATTGCATGTCCTGTGATGTGACTATTGCACATGCGCACATCGCAATGGCGATGTTCAAATGATATAACATGCAGCCCTAATATCAGCTATAGACCTACCTATGTGTGCTGTATTCTCTCATCACATCATCACATCACAACATTGCATCCACAGATGTGTGGACCCTATAGTTGGGCAAAAAATACATGGTCCCCTTAAGGGAGGAAAACGAGTAAATGTGTGTGTGTTTCCAGTATGACGTGTGTGACAGCATGTTATTGATTTCTGTCTTTTTCTCTGTGGTCAGGTGTATGAAACTTCTCCCAAGGTGGTGAAGGGACCCTCTAGTGGTCAAGATATATATGACACCCCAGCAAGCACAGACAAGAACACACAGCAGATGGTGAGGCTGTGTTTTATACAGTATGACAGTGTTGTTCTACTGCATAATACTGGTAAGAAGATAGAAGAAGATAAACTGTCTATAAGTGTCAGTGTGTGGCACACTGTATCCTTACTGTCCTGTGTGTGATATAAATCAGCAGTCAAGGCTGCTTTAACTTTGTCAAACACTAATTTCAGCCAGTAAAAACCCTGAAAACTCATAGATTTTGTGATTTTGTGATTTTGAGATTTTCTGTGATGATGTAGACACTTGGCACTGAGACTCCAGTCTTGGTATTTTTTAAATAGTGTTTGGCATTAGGCTGGGAAATTAGGGCACTACACATACGCCTGTGCAGACACACAGTGTCTTCAGGTGATCACATTTCATCATTATTTTAAAATTTCAAAGAAAAAAACATATCACAGTGTCAGAGAAAGGAAGAAAAGCAGGTTTAATGTCATTTCTAATTTTGAATCTTTTACACTCCTTTTCTCTAATACATGCCTCTTACAAAACAACCTACATATAGTTTTCCAAAAAAGCAACTGAGATGGCACTGAAATCATCTTTAATAACTGCAGGACTGGAACTGTACAGTTCTGTGGACATCTCGTGGCAGCAGTGTTGCCTGCACCAGTGGACTGACATCAGTGTGGATTACTGAGCCACACTGCTGTGTAACATACTGCTCCAACACACAGGCAACATGTCATCAGGTGAAGTTTAAATGTGGGTGTGTGCTCCAGTGCTTTTTGGAAAGTGTGCCTTTGTCAGGGATGAAGAAGAGCATAGATGTACTACAACATACAGTCATACATATCATCTGGAATTTACACATCCATAACAATAATGATACAAGGATCAAGAATCAGAGCCAGAATTATACGGTATAGCAATAATAATAACAATTATTGATATTGTCTAAAAACTACACTTATGTTTTCATCTTTTCTTTCTTCAAAAAAAGAACCATATATTTATATTTATATACTGGAAGTTCTTTTTTTCTGTCTGCTTTTCTGACTAAATAGGTAACTTAAATATTTACAATGATTATTTTACAACCATTGGCCCAGCCCACTGAAGATAAAATGTTCCTTTTAGTGTGTCTAGAATAAAAAGCACGCAGAGGAAGGAGGGATGAGGGAAGAATGGTCCCAGTGGAAGGTGAGGTAGGGAGGGAGCAGAGGCTGGATGTGGGGTCTCCAACCTCACAATGGAAGGGTGTACAGGGTTTCCCGCAGCACTCTGTGCTCCATGGGGCTCCAGGTCCTCCTACCCCGTACTGCAGGGGCATGCGGAGTTTTCCACCCCTTGTGACAGTGAGGATTCACTGCCCTGCATTTCTGGGACATCTCAGTTTGTGTCACTGTTTGGTTTCTTTTCCTCACCCCCCCTCGCCCCCACCTACATCACCAGCAGCTGCCCCAGCACCATCTTGAACTGCTGTGTACAGCCTGCCAACTCCCTCACCCTCTCATTCATCTCTCTGGCTGCTCCAGGGGAAGGATACTGGAGCGCTGCCGTCTTCGTGCTGATCACAATGTCTTTGAGTTTTTCACAGAGGGTGTTGCTGCTCTGGGCCACCCGGGCCCTCACATCAGGAGACTTGGCCTGGCGTGACAGAGTGTCGCCAATGAACACCAGCTTGTGCGCGCTGAGGATGACGAACTTGCTGTGTGCCACAAAGATCTTGGGCGGCTGGTTGGAGTTGACGGCGGTGAAAAAGGCGTCGATGGCATTGGTCACCGTGGTGAGATTCTGCTCACATTGCTCCTGGTAGAAGAGGAGGAGATGCCTGTCGCCGTGGCACAGCTTGGAGGAGGGGCCTCCAGAGCCATTCTGGCCAAGAGGGTGGTGAGGGGACGGGACCCAGCCCGTAATGTCGTTGTTGATTGGCCGGCTGACTTCCTGCTCTAGCCGCTCAAACTGTTTAATCTGGAAGGAGAGGAGGAAGAAGACAGTTTATACTTACAACTCATCTGACTCATCTAAGTCTGTTCTAATTTTTATCATGAGTTCACAGCAATAAACTTTACAAACAGCAGTGAGTGCTTTGAGAGAATTCCTTGCCGCTCAGCCTACGTACAACCCTGTTCTCTGATTGGTGCAGCTTTATAGGAAATGCTACAGACAGTGTTCATGGCTTTTTCCCTCACATATTTTTGAGGAACTATGTAAACTTATTCTTATATTCTATAATTTTCTAGTAGAAGTAGCAGAGCTTCATTAAACTAACACTGACAGTTCAAAATGTCATCTAGGTGTAATAAATAAGTGAATATTAGAGGCATGCATGGTGTGAGCTGTTTATTTGTTTGTTTCATTGTTATAATTTTCTTCCGAAAAGACAAAATTGATCCTTAATCAACAAAGTATCATGGCAGGTCATGTATCTTGGGTTGCTGTATTTATGATACATATAAAGCATGACAACCTATTTCATCAAAATGTGTTATATGCTTTTATTTTTTTGTGTGTAACCTTTGTCTTATCTTAAACGTATAAAAAGTGAATGTTCCCACAGCAACTGTTACGTTCTTTAAAGTATGAAAGCTAGGATGAATTATAAGAAACTAAGAGATGTCTTTACCGGGCTAATTAGAGAACCCACATTAATATACAGATGAAAGCACCCACAAACAGTAAAACCATGCATACACACAGCAGTGAATGGCTCAAACACAAACAACTGCAAAACCTTTGTTTTTCAGTTACACATGTGAGTGACATTTTAAATATTTTAAACTGTTTATGATGACTAAAGTGTGTATGTGCAGCCCAGTCTCCTAGAAATTATGTTTATACATAATTAATTTGAAACAGCAAATATGCCGAGGGAAACTAAATGTCGAGCGAATTACGTTCTTTATAAATTTAATGAGGAAATGTTGCTTATTATCATCTATGTGTGATCTTGGGATTCTGATGTCACAGTCCTGCACTTTGTATGTCTGCCATCCACCTGCACCACCTTCCTGCAAATCCAGAACTGTACATAAAATTACTATTTTAGCAACACAGAAAAACGTCTCTGAACATAAACCAGGCAGTGGTTATGTTCTCACACATCTCATACACATGTAAAATCTAGGAGACAGGGTTAATATGTGGGAAAAAAATCATTATCAAACTTTATAGCCTGATTTAGCTCAAAGTTTTGGCGTCATAACAACTTAATAAAGTGGCTGCCCATTGATTAAAGCAGCTGACGTTCTAATAATGACCACTCATTTTTGCTGCCATCTATGTTCACTCTCTCACACAAACAGAATCACAGAACAAGTGAAAGTGATGGACTGACCACACACACACACACACACACACCTGTACCTGTTGCTGTTCCAGTTGTGTCTTGTGTCTGATGATGTTGCCTTTCTCCAGTAGCTGTCTTTGGTTCTTCTCAAACTCTTCCTTTCCCTGACACATCAACACACAGACACACAGCTGTTACACCCCATGTACACACTTACATGATTTATTTCAAACATATTTCTCTTTGTTTGTGGATAAATGAGAGAACCTGAAGTAATATTAAGCCTCTGTCTCTCTCCAGTGGTCACAAAAAGAAACTGCAATGACTTTGATAATACTTAAATATCTCCTCACATACACACAGCCTTGCTCACACACACACACACACACACACACGCTTGCTTGGTTAAAAAAAAAAAAAAAAAAAAAGGTGCTGACTCTTCATGTGCACATGCACTCATTCATCATGGCTGAAAGGTGTGTATGTGTGAGACAGTGAGTGTGACCAGCACGGAGTACTGCAGCCTCTCCCTCGTGCGCACGCACACACACACACACACACACACACACACACACACACACACACACACACTCACTGAACACAGTGTCATTCATATCCAGCAACACCAAGAGTAAAGTAAAGGACATACCAACCTAACAAGATAGCTAAGCTCCACTATTTTATTTATTTTGTTATCATAATTTTGAAATTTATAGTTTTTATTATAATTTTCTTCTATTCTCTATTTTTTATTCATTCGTTTTTTAACATTAGGTCACCCCACCCAGGATGGATTGAGGGGAAAAATGTAAAAAAAAAAAAGAAGTAAATGCTAAATAAAAATATATGCATAATGTAAATGCATACATGTAACAAAAAAGGGTCCTTAATATTTGTATTGCATTGTACCTGTTAAATTAATGTATACATTTATTTAAAACAGCAACAACAACAACAATAAGCCAGCTTGGCACCCAATAGTGGGTAAAAAAAACCCTACATTTAATACTTTAGATGCAGCATTCACTACATATCAGGAAAACAAATGGAGCAATGGCTGCTGACTGGCCAGATGGTACAGAGCTGTAGTTCAAGCAGGCAGTGTTCATTTAGTCAACAAAAAACTACAACGAAAAATATGTGTTGATGATGTTTCCATTATTAAAAAAAGAAAAAGTAACTTTAAAAAAAAAAAAAAAAAAACATGACAAAATGTATTACAATTTTTCTCAAAAATATAAACTATGTGAAGTCTGGATCAACAACTCCATAAACAACTTAATGAAAAAGTGTATGCATGTGTGTATGTACCTGTAAGTGTACGTAGTCATAGTCCTCCATCCAGCCTTCCTCTGTGGTCTCATATGGCCTGTCCACACCTTCCTCTTCCTCTGCAGCTGTAAACTTTGGCGGAGAGGGGAGGGGCCGTGATTGAATGTTCACCCTCTCCCCTCCCTGATAGCTCCCACTTCCTGATCCTGTCATGTGACCACTGATCTCCCCTGGGATTGGAGGAAGTGGCAGCTGCTGCTGCTGCTGCCGATTGGTCCGTTTGAAGAGCAGCGAGGCGTTACCGTGGAGAAAGGAGGCGAGCTGCTTGGCATCGTCAGGGATGCCTCGCGCCGTCATGATTAGTCGATCTAAGTCATCCCCACCTGGCGGCGGTGTCGAGAGCGCAGTGTGTGACCAGGAAATGGCGTCTAAGCTCTGACTGTGTCGAATCAAACTCTGGAAGACCTCCTCCATCTTCCCCACCTGACGACCCAACTTGGTCTGCAGAGAGCGGTCCGTGGCCTGGGCGGAGTTTGCCACAGCGCCCCGGGCAAATTCAAGGAAATCTCGGACAGCCGAACGCACCCGGTCCGCAGCTTGATGAATGGCCGGGAGGTTTCCTTCCAGGTGAGCAGGGCTTCTCCAGTTACCTGTGATGAACGACATCATGTGGGAAACGCTGGACTCAACAGCTTGCTGGAGGCGGGACAGACGCTCCATGGCCTGCTCCAGGTCCAAGATGAGGGGTTTCCCTGGAATGGGGCCAGGGGCAGGAAGTGAGGAAGAGGAGGTGTCACGGACAGGGACCATGTCTAAAGATGAAGCAGAGTGGTTGCTACGTGTGCTTCCTGTGCTTGAGGCAGACAGCCGCTTGAAGGACAAGGTGAGCTCCTCACTGGTGGACTGGGCATCACGCACAACCTAGAAAACATGAAGCACCACTGAAATAACATACAGACTATCTCAGTTAAGGCAGGATGCAAACAATCTTAGCGAGCAATTTCCATGTGGGACTGTCCATTTAACTCTCCTACCTGTGGTGGGACATCATAGACATAGTGGTCTCCCCTCTCTCCACCTTTCTCTTCTCGCTCACGGGGGAAGTCGTAGACATCCTGGGTGGGGTGCCCTCCAGTCCGCAGGCTGGCCGGGATGTCGTAGATCTCCTGGGGTGCCTGGCTGACTCCGCTCCTGTCTCCATGGTAATGCTTGTCAGTCAGGATGGGGGGTGGGACGTCATACACATCCTCTGGAATCGGCGGCTCATCATCATCATTGAGATTGTTGTGCAGGTACTGGCCAGGAGGAACGGGGACTGGCTTGAGCTTGGCAAAGTGGGGGGGTACATCATAGGTCTCCTCTCTAATTGGCTGGGAATCAGGGACATCTTTACTGACAGACGGGGGGAAGTCATAGACCTGAAGAGGGAGGGGGGAATGAAAAGGTAAAATAAAATGTAAAATATTAAAGCAACCTTGACCACTGATTTAAATCACACTTTTGAACATGACAGTAGGGATACAGAGTGCCGTACACCCTAATATACGCAGTATATCTTCAAACTGCCACTGTCAAGCAGTTTGAACAACACTGTGATACTGTATAAATACACACAACCTCACCGTCTGTTGTGTGTTCTTGTCTGTGCTTGCTGGGGTGTCATATATATCTTGACCACTAGAGGGTCCCTTCACCACCATGGGAGGAGTGTCATACACCTGAATACAGAGAAAAAGACATGATTAACATGCTGCTACACACATCACACTGGAAACACACACGCACGCACGCACACACACACACACACACACACACACACACACACACACACACACACACTCACTCACTCACTCACTCACATTTACTCGTTTTACTCCCTTGAGGGGACCATGTATTGTTTGCCCTATTGTGGGTTCTACACACATTTGCGAACACACACGTATGTGAAAGCAATGTTGTGATATGACATGATGAGAGAATACAGCACACATGTGGTGGGCCTATAGCTGACACTAAACTCATATTCAGTCAGTGGTCTTATGAATCCCACCTGTCTGTATCTGCAGAATTGCACTCAAGACGTCTTAAAACCACTTAGATTCAATTAAATACCTGTTTCACATGGACACCGTACACATGATGCAAGTATCATGGAAACCAGTAGGGACAGCAGTATACAAAAATAATTCCTATTGATAAACTAATTGAACTAAGGCAACCTGGATCTGGACAAGTACAGTACCATCAAATAGATATATGGATTGAACAGTTACAAAGTACACTCACTTAACATAAGTGCAAGGTAAGAGAAATTATTGAGACTTCTATAAATGAAATTTAAGATTTTTTTTAAAATGTTAAAAAAAAAATCCTGTTTTTGTAAACTGATTTCAGTGTGTTCAAGATTACTCTACTGTATAATAGACTTGATGGGAGATGTAAATGACTCAGTGTGGTAGCTGGTATCAGATGTGGTGATAATTTCAAAACGTGGGGCAAACAGCTGCTTTCTACACAGCACTGTCTGTAGGAACAGTGACATAAAACCAGTTTAACCCGGCTGCAGACTGGAAGTCTGTTAATAACAAAACTGCTGAATGAAAAAAAATAAAGAGCTCAGTCCATAAGACAGGCTTCTGAGATCATATATGTAAAATCCTGATTTTGTGTGCACACAGTTCACAGTCTGGTCTCATAATTTCCTCCAGTTGTTGCTGCTTTTGAGATATTGAAAATATGAGAGGGTGCTTATCAGAAGTTTGTGGCTGACAGGCTTTAACAGGACACACTCATTCTATGTGTTTGGTAAATAAAAATGCTGATGGAAGTACACAGGAGGCATCTAACAGGATGACCCTTCACTTCAGTCCAGTCTGGTGTAGTTTCGCTCTGCTCTCAGCTGGATTGTGCATGTGAGAGGCCCAGAAAAAAGGCAAATGTAAAGGTGCTTTAAAACCTCCTGAGCATCATTTGAATTCCACAGAATGTAATCAAGCGTTCACCAAGAGTACATTTATTTCTTCTTTAAAAATTCATATGAAATACAAATCAGTAAAGAAGACAGGTATATGCAACCATGATCACACACAGAAACTATAAAATACACCCTCAATTACGCATGCACGCGCGCGCACACACACACACACACACACACACACACACACACACACACACACACACAGTCATAAAACTAGATTTTAAACGGTTGAATTCATTACATCTACTGCCTTTGTTTAGGGAGAGAGGAAAGGAAAGCAGCACAGTGGGGATGAACAATGAAAAGGAGGAAAAGAAGAGAACAAATGTTTGGGAAGAGGATGGAAAGAGAGGGGTTAAATAAAGGAGAGGAAAAGCACAGAGGCAGGAGTAAAGAAAAGCCAGGGAAAGAAAAGAGACACATTAAGGAGGAGAGACAGAAAAAAGGAAACAAAAGAAGGGAAGAGGATAGAAAGGAAGAGAGAAGTAGGAATAAAGACGAGAAAACATGAAAACAAGGCAGAGAGGAGAGGACAAGGAAAGCAAAGGGAGAGGTGGAGAAACAGCAGAAAGGAGAAGAGGAAAAAGGAGATGAAGAGCCGTTCCAGGAATGTGAACCACATGACCACCTCTCTGAGACTGAGCTTATTGAGGAAATGTACATCTATCAACACTTACTCCCTCAATCCTTCCTCTCCTTCAATCAAGTCCACTCCTCACTAGTTACTCTGTGTCTCTCACACATACTGAAATGACTTCCTGCCTCTGACGTCTGACCTCTGACACACACACGCACACGCACACACACACACGCACACACACACACACACACACACACACACACACACACTCCCATCCAAATGGGGCATTTACTCCTTTCTGCCTGTTGTACTGGAACAATAACAGACAGACAGACAGACAGAGAGCAAAACCAGCAGAACACAATAAACTGTCTGTACTACTCTGTACTATTTCATTCATTGTATCTCATCCTAACATTTACTATAAATAATTACGCTCATGCCACTGAAGCTAATAACAATTTAAAAGAAAAGGGGAGCTTGAGAGACAGACTATCAGAGAGAGTGAGAGAGACAAGTTCTCCTCAGAGCTTCCCATTTTGGAGAAATAGCCATGTAAAACCCCAAACTTCTAGACATTAACCCCACAAGAGAAGCTGGCAGTTCTCCTAGGTGAAGGGATAATGGTTCAGTAATCAAAAATGGACTGCAGCAGTATGATATAGAACCTGAACACGGCATCTGTACATTAATTGTTTGTATGATGAATGAATGCATGTTACATGTAAAATATGATAATTGTATTGCATTGAGATTACACTCTTTCTCTCAAACTTAATCCAAACCCAGCAGCAGCCATGCTGCAACTGCTGCAGACCCCCTACATGTTATTGGGTCCTGGAACCTCACCACGCCACTTTCTCCATATAATTTCTAGAATTTGAATATGACATATATTGATATTACAGCAAGGGCGTATAATTTGGTCGGGCCTGTAGGGACATGTCCCTACCAATATCAAGCCAGTACTGAATTATCCCTTACAGCAATTTTAATGCAAAAAATAAAACAGAATCACTGTTGCCTGTCAGTGTCCTGTCAATTTATTTGGTACACAAACGGTTAACAAATCTCGTTCTCTACTACAAGTCCTGCCTTCCTAACCCAGTATATTTAATAGGATTGGCTTTGCTGTTTCTTGCTAACATGCTAGAGGCTGTAGCTACATCTGGTGTAAGAAGCACCAAAGCTCTGTCAAGATGTAGGCTCAGTGAGGAGATCACCATCCTGATACTAACAGCTCTATGCACGAAAATACAGGACAAATCACATCTCATAGAAGGGACAGTGCATTTTGTTTTTCAATACTAACAGTCACCGATAGCTCTGTGTTGCAGTGTGTTGTGTTGAAGTCCCACTTGCTTAGAGACCTTTTTCTCTGTTTGGGATTGTCCCCAGACTCCATGATGCTCTCCACTGAAGCTGCACTTAATTTGAGGTGTTGACATTAACATTTGTGTGGATATTAAGTGATGATGAGATTAATGCTGGATCAAAAGTGTTTTCAGTTAGTTTTAGTTTTCCACCCCTGATGAAGAGTAGTACTTTTCAAAAACACAGACATGTGGGATGTTTTGACTTTTCAGAAGGTTTTGAACATGAGCAGAAATGTTGCTGAAACACACAGGCGCTATAGAAGTCCTCTATAGAATTCCATTATATTTTGAGTTTTCACCTGCCGCCTGAATTTTTTGTTTTCCTTAACATAAATAAAGACATTTCCACCATTAATTAATCCAGAAAACTTGACATGAACGCAGAAAATGACGTGTTTGATGCTCAAAATTTCCAGGGGGAAGACCACCAGACCCCTGCCAATGTTGAAAACAAAACGAAACATAACAGAACAAAAAAAAACCTACACCCTTGTATTACAGTATGATACAAAATGAATATTGTGATGTAAGATTTGTATCTATGGTGCTTGCCATGATGGGCACAAATGATTAATCCTGTTCTGAAAATAAGAAGGTACAGGTACAGGTAAAGGCACAGGCACAGGTACAGGTACAGGTGCAGGCATGGGTGCAGAGATAGGTAAAGGTACATGAAAAGATACAAGTGGCGGTACAGATACAGGCATGGGTACAGGTACAGGAATGGGCACAGGTACAGGTATGGGCGCAAGTACGCATACAGGTACAAGCATGGTTGCAGTTGCAGGTACGGGTACTGTTACAGGCAAGGGTGCAGGTACAGGTACAGGTACATGCATGGATGCAGGTTCAGGTACAGGCATGGGAATGGGTACAGGTGAGAGTGTGAGTATGGGTACAGGTACAAGTGCTGGTGTGGGTATGGGTGCAGGTGCGGGTATGGGTGCAGGTAGAGGTACAAGTACAGGTATGGGTACGAGTTCACGTACAAGTACAGGCATGGGTGCAGGTATGGATGCGAGTGCACATACAGGTGCAAGTATAAGTACAGATACAGATTTGGGTACAGGTGCGGGTACAAATACAGGTACAGGTATGGGAACAGGTTCAGGTAATTATGGGTGCAGGTAGAGCTACAGGTACAGGTGAGAGTACGGGTACAGGTACCAGTACAGGTGTGGATATGGGTACAGGTGTGGGTATGGGTACAGGTAGGGCTACAGGTACAGGTACAGGCAGGGCAGTTGCTAGGAATTCTGGGCCCCCTGAAAGAATATCGGTGTGGGCCCCTCTACCCCATTCATTTCCACTTTTTTTTACAACTGTGTATTATGATGTTTTTCTTCATTTTTCTGTTTTTCAGTGTTCTTGACGGTGCCTGGTGTAATACACCCAATTTGTTTTCTTTTTTTACGATTAACCCCTCAACAAGTCGGAGTATTATTATGTAAATTATGTATTATTAGTTGTCTTATTCCCATTTCTCTGATTTGCAACACGTTATTACACCTCTGATTGCAAATACATTTTCAGTTAACCACTCAACAAATAGGTAGTGGGTATTTTATTGTAACAATCAAGCACTGATATGCAAAAAAACAAAGTGTCCTGGCTCAAGATAGTCCACAAGGTGGAGCCCAAGGTAGATATGTAGCATTTAACTTAAATGTGCAAGTAAAACAAACAGCACATGAAATACGTTGTTGTAAAATAAATATCAAAAACAAAAACAAGCCTCATCTAATCTCAATTTAGGTTTAAATTGGCTTGTTTGTTCACTGTCAGTCTGATCAGAAAGCACAACGCTGGGCCTTTTTGTTGGCAAAGCCACTGATGAGGTCTTTGAAGTCCAACTGTCGGCTTAGCTGACTTTCAATTGAAAGTCTAGCAAGGCTATTTAGCCTCTCTTGGGTTGTTGTGGATCTGAGATAGTTTTTAACTAGTTTTAGTATGCTAAATGCCCTTTCTCCACCTGCAACAGTCACAGGTAATGTACAGAAGATTCGGATGGCAACATATACTTCACCAAAAATGCTCTGGAGCTGAAGTTTATAGATGGAATTCAGCAGTTCAAGGGGAGAATGGCAGTCTGAAAATGAAAATGAAATTTTCAACATTTGAGGTCTGATTGAACAGACCTCAAATGTTGCACTTCACTTTCAAAATTAGCACTAAGATCCTGTTTGTATTTGCTTGTTAATGAATGGCAGACGAAGCAGCCACTGCTGATTCTGGAGCAGCAGAGCATAAAGGTTTATTGTTCCATTATATATTACAATATATATTGTAAACATTAAATGTTATGTTTCATGGAAAAACTGTTGCAGAACTAACCTAGTCTT
>NC_065525.1:5027202-5046699 GCF_006386435.1 Epinephelus moara
AAGGGGGTTATTGAAATTATTAAAATTAAAATATTGTGTGACTTTGTGGCTTTGTTTTAGTTCGGATTCATTAGTATGAATATATATTAGTTAAGTCTATGCATAATAATTTAGTCATAGAGGCTACTGGGGGCTGTGTGTGGGCCCTAGTGGGCTGTGGGCCCTTAGAATTGTCATCACCTTTCCCCCCTATATGACGGCGCTGGGTACAGGTACAGGCACAGGGAGTGTATGGGAGAACAGCTCCTGAACCATTACACCTCCTGGACAGCTGTAACCATGTATGTGAAGTCTGTCAGCGCTGCCTCTTTCACACACACTGAGTTGGAGAGAGTATTACTGCTCCACAGTCCAGTCAGTGCTGATGTTTCTGCACAGACATGAAAAGATGTCTGCTGTCATACTTTCTGTAGACGTACACTAAGTGTGATGCACTGTGTTCAGAAATAGCTCACTGTACCCTACAGCTGTACTGTGATGCTACTGTGTGTGTGTGTGTGTGTGTGTGTGTGTGTGTGTGTGTGTTAGCGATTACTTGTTATGGTCAGAGCCATCAACCATGAGCCATCTCCCACACAGCAGACATTTTGATGAAGCGCCTGGTGTTGCGATGCGTTCATTCTTCACCTTTCAGATTGCCGACTTCAAAAAGGCCCAGCAGCTACATCTGTTATTACAGCTACACATCTTCCTCCTGCTCTTTCTAGTCTTCCCATCCTTCATTTTATTCATCATTCATTGTCATCTTGTTTTTCTTCTTTCCTTTCCTGAGCTCCTCCTCCTCGTGCTTTTCCCATTCTTCCTCCTGCAGCTCATTTTCTCCTCCTGCAACTCTCATTTTGCTGTGGTTGTATGTGAGTGACCTTTCTCTTTTGGCTTGTCAGCATCAAGACTCTATTCTATGTAATGTTTGCGTGTGTGTGTGTGTGTGTGTGTGTGTGCGTGCGTGTGTGTGACCGTGCCTGCTTATTAAGCAAAAAACATTGTGAACAGTATGTGTGGAATTATGCAGAAATAAACTACGAGTCTGTGGAATCAAATGTACGCACTACAGGCCGGCACACACACACACACACACACACACACACACACACATCAGTAACCTTTTCTAAGAGGAAAATTACAGCTTCTTCCTGTCGCCTCTGGACAGTTCCAGTGTCTTGTATATAACACACACACACACACACACACACACACACTATTTTACACTTTATGTTCATTAACACAGCACAGGACTACTAACACATCTGCAGACTGCTGCTACTACATTGCTATTACTATTACTACTAAATACTTCCTTACGATGGCTACTAGTTTCAGACTCAGTTTTTGCAACCCTTTCAAAACTCAAAAAGTACTCCTAATTCTAGGGCCAATTTGTGACCCTAAACCAAGTGGTAAACAACAGGGCCTAAAAGTGAAGACAATGTGAAAGTGCCAAAACTGCATTTCCTTTAATGGCCACTTGAGACTGGCTCCAAATGCAAGTCTATCCCCACTGACCTCCATGTAATAAAGCCCAACTTTACAGCAGAAATAAACATGTCTGGTACAAAAAACGGTTTTGGTCTCTATAGCTAATTTCCCCATTTGTGACACCTATACAATTTTATAACTCATAAAATTCCAACCAAAAATGTTATCAAGACTTAGAGGTAACGTGGTCTTTTAACAGGTTACTTAAAGTTATGCATAATTAGGGGCATGGCCACTTTATGTGACAGGTGGGTGAAGTCAGTTGACAAGTTGCTACCATGGTAACAACATTGGTAAGGTATCGCAACCCAAAATACAGTATAGGCGTAGCCATAGCTGTCACTAATTCAGTGTGTTTTCAATTCATAAAAGTGAATTGCAACACTTCAGTAATCTAAAAACTTTTGTCCAGCATTTGGTTGCCCTAAAAGACCCTTTGGGGAGATGGATATTTAGTTTTTGCAGTGAGTACATTTTATTTTAATGGTTTTAAAACAGTTTTTCACTAGTGGAAATTAGCATTAGCAGTATCACAATTAGCCATTGCTATTATGCACTTTGCTAACCAAGCTAGCAGCTAGCATCAGTGTTAGCGTAATTCTCTTGTCCAAATATGGTCATTTGTGGCTCCAAAAATACAAGATGGCGACAGTGAAAATGCCAAACTCGAGGCTTCTACAAATCAATGGGTGATATCACAGTGGCTACTGTATGTCCATTCTTTTTTATACAGTCAATGCCCTAAACATGAATACAAAAGTTCCAAATGAGGCAATGCAACATCAGCTTTTTGTATATGTGTATCATCTGATTGTTTCTGGGTCTATAAAATGAAATCAACACAATGCTGTCAAACATAATCAATTCTCATCAAAACAGAGAAGCTAAGTGCAAGTTCTTTAAAGAACATACAAACAGATATGAGAAAAATGTTTAGCTTACACATCCAAATTATGTAGAATAAAATTCCTTTTGAACACTGTGATACTGACTACTTCATTATATCAGGTTAGGTTTTGTGTTCTGCATATTATGTGGTAAAGTTTGTTTCTATTCAAATAACAAACACTGTATTTAAATCACTTGTAAGTGTATTCATTGAAACTGTACTGTCATTGCCTGTACTTAAATGTGAGAGAGCACAATTACAATGTGTAACAGTAACTCTATTTGACAGTTTTGATAAGCAATTATGTTGCAATGCTATTGTACTGGGTGATGTAAAAGTAAAGAAACATGTCGCCAAGGACATTTTGAGTTGATGCAGTGATTTGAGCTCTGTGTTAATATGAGATGGCTGTATTATAAAGACTGAGCATTTGATTGAATGTCTTTTACTCTGTTTGTATGCTCAGCATGATGGGTTGAAATTGTAAGAAATGTAGATAGACATGTTTTTAGACTGTTGTGAAAACTGAGCCAAGAATGTAAAATATTGTGAAAGCAACATGAATCCAATATTTATATGCAAACCAATCAAACTGTGTTGACAGAATCAGGTGAGGTCTTTATATGGTGCTGACAGGTCATACAATACATACTGAATCATATTCATCATGACAGATGTACGCATGTACGCACGCGCGCACACACAGACACACACAGACACAGACACACACACACACCAGTCTGACCTGTGTGTTGTACTGCTGGCGGGTGGGTGGCACGTCATAAATGTCGTGCTGGGTCGGAGGCTGATGTCTGGGAGGAACGTCGTACTCGTCCTGGTCTGGCTTCACTGTGTCATACACGTATACCTGTCCCACTCGAGTAGGAACCACCACCTGGACACAGAAACACAGAGAGGAAAGACGCAGGTGAGAGTCAAGAACAACACAAAGATACATAACCACACAGCAAACATCAGTCTGAAGGTAGGAGGATGGATATCAACCCCGTCAGAGATGTTTCATATTCATATCAATAGACAGAGAAAAGCTTTAACTGTATTAATAGAAAACATCACATTGAAAATGAAGATTAAACTCCTTAATTTATTCCATATTGCCCCCTCCTCTAAAAAGTCATGAAGTCATTTAGCCTGTGTTTATGTCACTATAGCAACCTACTAGGGTCACAATGCACCACCAAGTCATGACAGTCTTTTTCATCTGAGTCTGACGTTAGAAAACTAAAAGGCTTCTTCACCTCTGAATGAGAATTTATTGCTTCTTCACACTGAATGAACAGAGACTTAAGGCTGTTCACTCTGATTAAAACACGCTGCTCACACACAGGCAATAAAAACAGAGCAGGGGACCTGTCATAGTTGTCGTGGGAACCAGGCTGTCCTATTGTGTGCCTGTTTAAACTGTGTATTCTATGGTTTGAGTGTAGAGTCAACCAGCCAGCCTGGGAAACCACAACAGCTGTGGTATACAACACACACACAACAAAAGTAGCTATCACAGCGAGCTCCCTTCATTTTTTCATCATTCTCTCTTTTCTCCTTTTCCTGTCATTTCCATTTCCTGGTTAAAATTATGACAAAAAAACGGCTAATGTAACCAGGCCCTACACTTACCAATAGGACATTGCATTTAATCAGCTAGCATGCTAATCACCATGCTAATTGTGTACAAAATCACTCAGTCATTGGTTATTCCCTAAGCAGCAACCTCAGTGTGTGCGTGCAGTGCTGAACAAGTCACTTCAACGGATAGCAATACAATTCTGTCACAACATGCACATCCACAGACTGCTGCAGCTATTACATTATTGC
This sequence comes from Epinephelus moara, assembly GCF_006386435.1. NCBI lineage: Eukaryota > Metazoa > Chordata > Actinopteri > Perciformes > Serranidae > Epinephelus > Epinephelus moara. Next base: position 5,031,401 of record NC_065525.1, read on the forward strand.
TATATTACTACTAAAAATAAACAATATATAATTTTTTATGATTGATTTGACTCTTGAACTTTAGGTTTCCATTTGCGACCCTGAACCAAGTGGTAACCTGCGGGACCTAAACGTAAAGCCAACGCTGAAGTGCCAAAAGTTGCAGTTCCTCTAATGGCCACTTGAGGCTGACTCCAAGAGTGAGTCGATCCCCATAGACCCCAGTGTTAAAATACTGACTTAACAGCAGAGATAGACATGTTTACAGCCTGGTACAAAAAATGACTTTAGTCTCTATAGCCAATTTCCCCATTTATGACAACTGTATGGTGTGAATATTCATATAACTCACCCGTTTCAATTTTGATAAGGCCTACAGATAATGAGGCCTGTTGACAAGTTGCTAACATGCCAACAATGTTGTTCAGGTAACCATAGCAAAACCCCAGATTCACAGAGTGTAGGTGTAGCTGTAGCTGACGATGTTTCAGTGTATTTTTTATAATGCCAAACTCAATACGTCAAAAGCAAACCAATGGGTGACACGACAGGCGACAGCCATTATTCTATACAGTCTTACTATTCTCTGTAATTCTGGCAGTAAATATAGCGCACTAGTACCAAAAAGGGAGCGAGTGCAGACACATGCTTCAGTGCTTACTGCTCCTTTTTACATTTCTATTTTAGCACATGATTCTAATGCATATGAATACTGCATATAAATAAGAAGTTGATGCAAAGTGTTATTTTGTCTTTTTACAGAGATAAGCTCTTTATACTAGTGTTTATGGTCAGCCACTGTATCCATCTCTAAACCAGGCACAGAGAGATGACACTGAGTTGTCTTCTTATCAGGCTCAGGATGAGATAACAAGATCATTTTCCTACAGTTGGACAAACAAAACAAAAACTAGCTTACAGCATGCTATAAATTCTGTAGTATATGGCATTGGTACATGTAAAGCAAAAATCAAGCCAAGGTACAGACTAGAATTACCACCTCATGGTTGTATGCCTCAACCAACCAGTCATGTTGCAATTTACATCCATCTCTGTACAGACTTGTACAATATATATTGTGAAGACTTTGAAGGAACTAATAAAAGGTATTAAGTGTATTTTGCCAAATGTGGATGCTTCATACTCATCTTCAACCTGGCAGCACAGAAGATCTGTACAATCATTACAGTTTCAATGTGGACATGTGGTCACCACTTCCAACACACTCTCATGTTAGACACAGACCTCAGACAATAGACAACAGACAATCCTCTGCACCCACTGCACAGTACCATCCACAGGCAGAGGAGCAGTTTCAGTGACAGGCTGCTATCTATCTATCTATCTATCTATCTATCTATCTATCTATCTCTATCTATCTATCTATCTATCTATCTATCTATCTATCTATCTATCTATCTATCTATCTATCATGTCGACGTTTGGTCATGGACTTTCCACATTGACATATGACGCGCAAGGTATCCTGGGTGCACTGGTTGCTGATGTTCTACAATAATAAACAATAATGGTGATCAGCTGCATATCATGCCGACGTATAAGGACGGCTTTTTTCGTGTCTGACACCATCACTGACCAAGCGCCGGTAGTGGATGACTTCTGAGCGAGACCGGGTTCCTGGTATCCCAGTATCTGACCAAATGTGTCCCCATCTGTTCCTGAGATATGACGTTGAAAAATGGCAGGAAAACTGCCTTTGCAGAACATTATGATGTCACAGTAAAGTTGACCTTTTGAATATGAAACCTCATCACTTCATCATTTAGTCCTATAATTTATCACGTTTACGTGAAATGTTGTTTTATTTAATTTTGTTTAATTTATTGAACCCAACTCAATAAAAATTAAATTCCATCATATGAGCAACATAAATGTAAATATATCACATGTCACAAATTAATAAAATACCACAATATTCTTTATAGTGTATGTGCAGATAGAATCATTATCTAAATGTTTAATTCCAACTGCTCTTCATCAGTATCAGACCTAACAGCCCGTATCTGTCTGGCTGTGTTTGTAAGTCAAATCATTGTTTAATCACACTCGGCTCCAGCCTTGATTAATGGAAGCTCTCTGATAATATTTGCTCAGCTCCCCAGCTGTCAGAGGTACGCTGTGTGTGAGACAGACAGAGACAAATGATAAAAGCATCCATTTGACAACCTGTCTGTACTAATCTGCCTCTGCCTCCTCACTCTCCCTCCACCTCATAACACGTTCTCTATCCTCTCCTCCACAGGACAGGAAATAAAGACAATGTGTATTTTCTAGAGGAATAATTCACCACCAGTTATAATCAGAGTACATTCCTAAAAGGCTGAGAAACTTTAGTTTGTAATGTATTGTATTATCTTTGTCTCAGTTTCTGTCTAATTCTCAGTCTGTGTCACACATACACACTCATGTAAACACCCTTTTCCTCATTGTCAGAAAGCTTTCAACAGTATTGATGACACTTGGCTAAGTGCCAGATGTGTCCTGCAGAGAGAGAGAGAGAGAGAGAGAGAGAGAGAGAGAGAGAGGGAGAGAGAGAGACACACACACACACACACACACACACACACACACACGTCCCCCCCAGCCCTGTGTCAGATTGATAACCCATGTTATTGATCACCTGTCTGTGTGCACCCTAGAGGATAGATACACACTTACACACTAAGTGATCGGTTTGTGTGTGTGTGTGTGTGTGTGTGTAAGGTCTAGTAATAGTAATAGCCTGCTGAGCCTTTTAATCCCTTTAGGGGATCACAGAGATGGATCAATGGTCACCACTAGCGAGTCATCCTATCATGGGTATATGTGTGTGTGTGTGTGTGTGTGTGTGTGTGTGTGTGTGTGTGTGTGTGTATCACTACCGGGATGCTCACCAATGTTAACTCATAACATCATTTAATAGCAGCATAAGTGCTTTATGTCTGCACTGACTTGTTTCTCTGCTTTAACTGTCCACAGCACTTAGTGCACAACTAAATTCAATATCTCATCCCATCATCGATATACAGAGAAAAGCCAAAATGGAAAAAAGCTAATTTCTCTTTCATCATGAGATCAACTTTCACACCTAAATCAAACCATTAGAAAGGAAAGGTCACAACCAGTGGATTCCCGTCTGGCTTTCCTGATGAGTTCAACCACGGTGAACTTTAACACATGCATATTGTGTGTGTGTGAACTGCAAAGGTGGAAGAGCGGCCATACTGTGGCGTTCTTGTGTAGATTTTACTGTTTAAAACTGATTTACCTTTAGATTTAGACAACATTCATTACAGTTGGTAAAAAAAAGTATTTAACTTATTCGCTGGTTGCCTGGCAACGTCACGTTGACAACACTACTCTGAAAAGTCACTGCCCCGGTTAGGATATAGACCGAATCACAATGTTTATTTACAACAACTTCAACTTAAATGAAAACACTGGAACACTTGTAGGGGTATATGCTGCCCCTTCTGGAAGAATTGCATCCCCAGCGCCAGTGGTACTGGACAAAAATCATCATGTATTTTAGAATTTTGGCTTGAAGTACTGGCTCTCGTGACATCACTGGCAGATTTGGTACTTAACACTACTGAATTAAGTTTGAGTTATTTCAGGAACCATTCATCTTAAAGATGGTTTCCTGCTCCAGAGATGCTCTTCCCGTGTACATTGCACTATGCTGATCCATACCATCGTTTCACAGTTTGTTCAAGTATGTTACCACCTCTTTATTCATACATGCTATTGGAATTGACTGTTTCAATGCTGATTCTTCAGCTTTGTCAAGGTCAACACACAGAGCAGCTAACCCAACACTCAACAGGAATGAATGATATACTCAATCCCTGTGCATCCTTGTTTCTTCTGTGTCACCACAGAAAACTCTGGCCTGAGGACGGCTGTATACTCTCAGATTTACTGACCTACATATCCACCAAAGAAAATTCTCTGTGTGTCGTGTTCTCAGAATAAATCAGTGGCCTCATAAAAGCTTCAGCTCCTCTGACCTACCAACAATAAAATGCCTTCACACACATTTATTTATGAGGATTCAGTGAAGGAGAATTCCTCTACATGCAAATATGCACACACACACACACACACTATGACAGAGGGCCATGTGTGGCACAAGCTGGGATGTTCGCTCTTTTGTTCCATTTGTACAATTACGTCAAGGACAAGTCATTGTTCAACAGATGACCTTTGCTCCGAGCAACGTCCCTCCCTCCTTCCCAGCAGCACCCTCCACCCTCTCCTTTTCTTCCTCTCTCTTTCTCTGCTTTATGCCGATGAGAAAAGGACAGATGACAAGGAAAAAGGGCGTGGGCTTTGGTTGAGAAACAAAAAGCAGGATGAAATCTCCTCCATAATATCTGGTGGTAAATACAGCACATCTCAAAAGAAGCACAATCTACCAGCTTCAAAATGACCACTGTAACCACACCGAGAAAAATAAATGTTCTATACATGCAGCTGCAGTGGAGGAAAAATAAATCTTTACAGCACAGATGTGAAGTTAAAAGAGAAAACGGGTTAAAAATAGAGAGAGGCCTAATTACAGTAGGAGGGTCGGGTGGTTTGTCTGAACTGGTGGATATGGCTGCCTCAGATCCTAATCTATACTGTGCTCTCACTCTGCTCCCTGCTTTGTTTCTGCCTGTTAGTGGAGAGATCCAGAACGCAGGCAGAAGGGTGGAGAGGCGTTACTACAGACCTCCATGATTCCAAAAGTCTGGTCATTAGATGTATGTACAATTAACTGCTTGATTTCTAGGTGGAAAGAAGGTATTATGTACTACTCAGGCTTACAGTATTTCCGAAGCATGCACTTACAGTATTCTGTCTATACAAGTTGATTATTCATCTATGCTCATTATATTGTCTTAATATGTTCTATGTGTTGACAGTTAAGACTTTTCAGGAATAACATTTTTACTTGTTTTATATTTTGAAAAGTTTCTTCAATTATATATGCATGTAAAAACATTTTGAGGTCCTGGCACGGCAATGGGCAATGAGCAGCTGATTCACAAAGTTTAAATGAGGAATTATCGACAGGATACCTCCTTATTTCTCAACAGAAACCTAAATAAGTTGGCATCTGGCTGGAAGAAGATGGCCAGGAATATGAATGTTTCTGGTAAGACTTGTGTCGGATGCTAACAAGCTAGCTTGTTTTACAAAGTGGATATGGTGGTATGATATAGTATGGGAGCTACAACAACATCTTTAAGTTACCCGCAATAGCACTGCTGTGAATATGAATAATAGGGAAGTATACACTCACTTATCTTTTCAGTGGTTACTCTGAGACCACAGCTGCTAGGTAAGTGGTTTGTTTACATGACATGAGAGAGTTCCATATTTAACGGCTCCAGTGTGGACAGAAAGCTTCTGATGGCATGATAGTCTGACACTAGCATCCAGTAAGGACACAGTGTCATACTAGAGAGGCTGTATTGAGGACACATCAGGCGCCACCGGATGTCAGTCTGCAACATGCAGCTTAGCTGACTGCGAGTGGTGGGGATAACGTTAGAAGACTGTTAACAGCCTGTGTGTCGTGCCCACAACAGCAGAGAGCAGAGAGGCCGCAGGGGAATCAGCTTATTTTCACATTTAACATGGTGTTTTAAGGGTTTATTTCAACCAAACCAGAGGTGGTGATTGTTGGAACAGTGGAGTAACTAACTAAATGAGTAACAAGACTAACCAAGAAGGTTTTGAGTTTGAGTTTGAGTGAAGTAGGCTATGTTTTATGCTGAGTAAACAATGCAATTAATCTGGTCTTAGTTTGGTAAAAGACAGACATGAATTCAGAAGGTGTGCAATTGTATTTCAGAGGTAGAGTGGGTCGACCTCTAATCAGAAGGTCAGCCGTTCAATCCCCGGCTCCTCCAGTCCACATGTTGAAGTATCCTTGGGCAAGATACAGAACCCCATATTGCTTCTGATGGTTGTTCCACTGGTGTGTGATTATGTATAAATGGTTAAGTGAGTAGGATGTGGCCCCTTGAATGGAAGCCTCAGCCACCAATGCGTAAATGTGTGTGTGAATGGGTGAATGTGACATGTAGTGTAAAAAGTGCTATGAATGGTCGTAAGACTAGGAACGCACTAAACAAGTGCAGGTCCACGTGCAGGTCCATTTCTCTGTTTAATAAAGAAATAGGTGTAAGAATATTACCTTTCTTGACATTTTGTGAGTGCACTGTGTATTTATTAGACTAAAAATGCCAAGAGAGCTTGCAGGATGTAGAGGACTCCGGGTGGGGCTATCACCACACATTAATACCTTCATATACCATATACCCTGATGAAATTCCAGGAAGATATGAAAAAATGCATACCACCCAAGCCTTATGTATACATAAAGTATCTTCCATGACTCTATTATGACTCCCTTTATTTAATGATTATATAAACATACAAACATACATACAGCCACGTATTGATGCATGGATATATGCTCATATGTAATGTATTATGCACAAATTTGCATTAGAATGATTCTAATTAAATTTTCATCTGATGTGTGTTAGGGTTGGGTGATATGTTAAAAATTTCCAACCGGCCACCGTCAGCCCATCAACCAGCGGTTGCCGATATATTCGGCAGTTGTGTGTGTGGCGGAGAAAAAAAGAAAGAGGGGGGATGTTGCATTCATTGTGATGTCGGAAAGAATCGAAAAATGACTTTCAGAATGGGATAATTCACATCAACGCCACCTCATGTTAGAAAAACAACTGGACAACTCGGATCGGATCGGATCAACACCACATGAATGCAGCAAAAAAATGCAGCGTGCTTTGCGAGCCCACTCATGTCCAACATGGCACGGATATATCTGTGCATACCAGCAACAAGCACGCCATCAGAGAGGGTGTTTAGCACGGCTGGTAACATTGTTAACCATATGCGCACTTTGCTTAAGCCAGATAAGGTTAACATGCTCGTTTTCCTCTCCAAACACACTGTGTTTTTGAGTTAAAGACAGCGCAAAGGGACTTTATTATTTTATGTGATTTTTGCACTTCATTTTTCCTTTGTTCTTCATTTAGCCTATATTTATTATTATTTGTATTTATTTATTCAAGCAATAAGCCTACGAGAGGCTTTTAGAACAGCTATAACAGCTTAAGGTTTTTTTTGCCACGTCCGCAACGGTATTATTATAAAGACAGCGCAAAGGGAGTGGACATCATTATTTTATGTGATTGTGTGATTTTTGCACTTTATTTTTTCAATGTCCCTCGTTTATATTTACTTATTTGTTATCATAGGCTACTGTTACTGTGTAACTTTTGTGGACCGACCAACTGTTTATTCTGTTTGAATAAATTTACCTGCGCCTTATCCTCTGACTGTGGTCTTTAATGTCAAAATTACTGAATTGAAATTTCACTGAAACATACAGCCTATAGGCTATACTCTTATTCATTAAAAAAAATAAATCACCATGAGATCTTTGCTGAGTAATAAGCTGTAAAGACGGGCTGAAGACGACTGTCCGACACCATTTTAAAAAGAGTCTGACGGCTGCAGACTGACGCATTCGCTCACAGCCTCTAAATCAGCAAACAGGTGGGAGATAGGGATAACATACCTGTCCTACTATAACGATCGGGGTGCACAACTGCACATCTTTTTTGATGTAGATCTCAAATATGGTTTATGAATTAACGTTACGGCCGGGTTCCACCGGCTGCAAACGTAAGCATCATGTCAAGCGTCTTGTTTACCGTTTGCTGAGCCACGATAGTTAAAGCATTTTCTACCTAAGTTATTACATATATTTGAGTTATCTACAAGTTTACTGTACTGTTTGTCATCTACTCGCTTTTAAATGTCCGCCACGGACATTTACACAATGTCACGGATAAACATGGGTAAATGCAAGAAAAAAAATCATCACATATCACCTCTGATAATGGTTTATTCATTTAAAAACACATTGTGCTCGTTTAGCACACTATTTCTTGTAGTTTTTATCTGCTGGAGGGTCGCGTAGGGGAGCGTAGCGCAACAAAAATAGAAGAGCATCGGGTCGCGTAGGGGAGCGTAGCGCAACAAAAATAGAAGAGCATCCTAAAATAGAGAGTTGTCGTGCAGCAGACGGGGTTGTCGCGCCGCTCCCGTTGCCGGTGGAGCCGCTGTAATTGATTAACAGGGGGGCGAGCTGCTACGGGACTCACGCTGCAGACGTGTCGCACCGCTGACGTGTTTTGTGAAAGACTCCTCGGAAATCAGTGTGAAGCTGCCAGTTCTAATACGCACACACTTTGAATTGTGCTCTACATAGTAATTATGGACTATATGTACCGAGTTGAATTCTGCGGAGACAGACCATTAATTTAGCAAAATAAAAGGACAAATATCGCCCAAAAAATCTCCAAAAATGAAATCAACCGTGATGGACTCAGCCGATGGGCGATATAATCATCCAATCGCCCAAGCCTAATGTGTGTTGCTACAGTTTCATGCTACAATGAGACTCTCATCAGCATTAAACTGCAGACCTGTGTATTGTATCTTGTATTGTCAATTTTACTTTTTTTGTTGTAAGATCACAATGAGTTTTACACATTTCAAGTCAAATAATATCAAATGGTTAAGTGACCTCTAAGAGGAGACAAAACCTTCTAGGTTGTTGGCTGATTGTACGACAGCTAAACATGGCCACCTCTCCACACCATGACACTTTTCCACAAACCCACACTGACACATACACAAGAGCATATTTGATGCTTAAGAGTTTGCATTCTGAAATATTGAAAAGACTCTCCTCTCTCTCACAGTGGTATCTAGTCATGCAGAGAGTTATATTTGACCCTGTTACTCACACACACCGTCAATAGTTTTCATTGGGACTATGACTATGGTCCAATGAAAACAGAGATTGATTATTATAAGCAAGCTGAACATGCCTCTGGGAAGAGATGTAGTGAATCTTTTTTTTTATATGTCTTTTGAGCAGCACAAACAAAACTCCATTCACCTTTACTGGACAGAAATCTCAGAGACGGATTTTTCAAATAAAACCAAAAGTACCAGCAGATAGCACAGCAGGTAGGAGAGGAGATACACTTTAAATGTGATTTGTTTATTTTAAGGAGCAGCAGCTGAGAGTACTGTAGGTGTGACCAGGTTACTGCAACAGATATTGAAACTCCCTGTAACTTGCAGTGGGTCATGATCACAAACCACCAAGACAAAGATGTAAAAACAAAGACCGAGCAGCAGAGGGGAGAAAGAGTGAATGAGAGAGAGTTGGAGCCACAGCCTATGAATACCATGCCAGCTATGTGGGGCATGTGGCAACACACACACACACACACACACACACACACACACACACACACACACACACACACGGAGGCACCAAGCGGCAGTGCAGGGGTATTAACAGATTAGTGCGGGGGGGGTGTTGGGGGGGTATGTCTCCAAGAAACAACCAACACACTCTACCCCCCACTGAACTGGATTCCAACACCACATGGCACGACTGGTGTATGTGTGGTGTTCAGACTGGCTGTCTGGAAAATTTGGCAAACTCCAGATGGACTGAGTCACCTCAAGCCTTTAGGTCTACTGTGATAAATTAAGTGTTGGTTTATTATAATGCCATCATACTATGCATTTTGTTGGTGTTCTACCTGCGACACATATTAGAGACTGTTAGGTTGACATTAGGTTGCATTGTGTGTACCTCATTATATTGTTGGAGACGTCTTAGCAGCCTGTCTTTGTGTTGGTCCCTTCACTATTTTGCTGTGATGGTGGGAAAACAGTGCTACTTTACAAAACTGACACTGCAGATCACCTCACCATTCAGGGGGACTCTCAGCAGGAATGTAAAGGTGTTAGGAAAATATAAAAATATTACATTCAACAATGTCCCTGCACAAGACTGTATCATCATTCTGTTGTGTTCACCCATCTCCTTTTCAACAATCATGACATCCTGTTTGAATGGGCATGGTGCTGTAATTTCTATAGAAAAGAGGAAATCTGTCATTTATTGAGGTGTTCCAACTCTAACAGACAGAGACGTAAAGTAGGCAGTCCTAAAACCAGCTACACAGAAGTGAAACCAGGTTTTGAAAGCAGACTATTTTTGGTAAGCTACAAAGCACAGTTCTTTGTTTTATATGAACACGGTAGGTTTAAGATTTACACATCATGGTGACTGATATCATGGAGCAGTTAAGCACAACAATTGTGCATTTTATGATTCCAAAGGTGTGTTCAAGCTGATGAGATCAGATGTCTGAAGACCACAGACATGTTTCACTTTCCTTTTTTTTTTTTTTTTACCCTTTGATCTCTGTAAGAGAAATGGTCCGCTGGTGCCTGCTGGTATTTTGCTTATTGTGATGTCATTTCTTGGAGTGTCTTCAAATGCTTCGTATCCCTAAAATCTGTACAGCCTAAGCTAAAAGGTTATGTAAGTCAATAAACTATAATATTTAAAAAAATTTAAATTACGTCATTCAAAAAAAAAAAAAAAAAAATCAATGATGTATTTGTCATCAGATTTTTCTAAATAAAAAATTGCAAATTATTACTTAACGCTCCATAAGTCATTTTAACTATGCACATTATTTCGTTTTTGAGATATGCTCATTTTTATTAGCAAAAAGCAAAGACATTGTGATAGATTTATCGTTCTTTCGTCTGGGTCCACTCACACGTTGTGTAGTGTGGTGACGTCATTATGAGTGAACAACATGATGACATGAAAGAAAGAAGCTTAGCTTTCTGCTGCAAAAAGAATTATTGTTCTAGCTATCATTGATTTGTATTTTAGATCGATATATCCACAACTATGCAAACAATCTCCTATGGCCATTATAGGGAAATTCCAGTGTAGATATTACATTTGTACCACTTATAAGGTAAGGTAACGTAAGCTAATGACATGAGGATTGGGGAGACAGAAGCCCTAGCTTTCTGCTGCAAAATGAATAAATGCTCTTGCCAAATGAATTATGATTTTTGTTTTGGATGGATATAGGATTATGCAAACAACGCTCTCCTGCAGCCATTACAGGGAAATACCGGCATAATTACGGCAAAATACCATGTACCATGCACAATATGTAAGGTAAGGTAAGGTAAGGTAACATAAGGTCATGACATGATGACGGGGAAGACAGAAGCCTTAGCTTTTTTTCTGCTATGAAAATCAATGCTCTAACTATTAGCTGGTCTTTATTTTAGAGCTATTTAAACAGGATCATGCAACCAAGGATTTCCAGGTGTGACTGAAATGAATATTTGAACCTAGCTGCCCCGCTGATAGGCTGCTGCTTTTTCCTCACACAGTCTGTCAAACGAACACACTGACAAAGGAATGAGAGTGGATGAGCATAACAAAAGAGGGAGAAAATGATTCCTACTTCAGTACTGAGCGAGTGAGTGAGTGAGAGAGTGTGTGTGTGTGTGTGTGTGTGTGTGTGTGCGTGCGTGTGCGTGTGTGCGTGTGAGCATGTTCATGTCTACAGATATGTGTGGGAGTGTGCCAGACAGCCGTGTTGACTTCATTAGTCTCCAGTTAATCTCTCAGCATGTGGTGCAGAATGTAGCCTCACAAACTGGTAGTTAACACACACACACACACACACACACCAGCTGCACTGAGATGAATATCATCGGAAGTGATTGTTTTCATGCCAAAAATTAAAACCCCCTCAGATCTGGTGACCAGTCACTGCTCTCCATTCCACACCCCATAAACCAAAGGTGATCCAGCATTTTCAGTTGTTGGCTCTAAATTGTGGACTACTTTGCCATGATTTACATCTTCCTCCTGTATACCTTTAAAATCCATCTCTGTTCCTCAGCCATGTCATTATCGTCATGAGGACACCTGACCACGTTCTGGTTTTTATTTGTTACGATTTTATTTTGTTGTTTGTGCAATGCTGTTTTGTGTTTTAATTATATAATAGATTATAGTCTGTGCTTCTTTTCATTTACTTGTATTTTATTACAGCTGTTTTGTTTTGGATCATTCAAATGTGCATTATAAATAAACTTGACTAAAATAGGACATGGCTTATAAACTGGCTTACCTAACAGATTAAGCTAGACTTGTTTTTGATTGGCGATATGGCAATTACTATTCCAGAATTCCAGCCATATAGCTAAATGAAGAAGTGGCCTATTGAACAGAGTGACTAATCACAGGTTTAGTGGCAGAGGTAAAGGAAGAAAAGGACTCAGTTCACCAAGCATCACCATAAATCACCAAGCCCGCTATCCACCATCTGGCTTGTGTGGGGGTACCTCTGGTCTGATCTATGAGGAGGCCAACAGTGTGTTGAAGGCCTTCCTGGAGAATGTGATCCATGATGCTATCAACTAACTACATAGAGAACTCTAAGAAATGACTGTGACCACTGTGGATGTGGCGTATGCTCTGAAGAGGCAGAGACACTCTGTACAGCTTCAGTGGATTAATAGATACTTTTGTAATTAAAAGCAAAAAATCTAGTCAGCGTAATGTTTATATTTTAATTGTCTTGGCAACATATCTTCTAGATCACACAATGTCAGGCTATTTAATATGCTGTTAATGAATTTGTTTATTTATTCGGCATATTTCCTGGTGGACATTTTAGCCTTTGATATTTTCATCTGCTGGCCAACCACACGTGATTGCGGCAAAAAGCCAGCATATACCGGCTAATGTAAACCCTGATCCTTTTGTATTGTGTTATATGGTTACTATGTCTGCTATGCCAGCGAAACACCCTCAAGAGGCCCAACGATTCTACACTGAAATCAACTGACAGCTGCTGATATTCATTTACATACTGACAGAAATTGTAAGACATTACATTCTGAATGCAGACATGCATAGGTTGAAACAAAAACTCTGAATACAACATTTGAAAGAATATGCTTTCTTATTCAAAACTCTATTCAGAGAACTTACTAGAGTATTTCCCTGCTGCTGTGTGTGTAGATAATAAGAAGGCTCCAGATGGAGCCGACACAAATACACCCTTTAAAATAACAGGGCACCAAAATGCCCCTGACTCTTCAGTTCCCTCATGCAAACACTGTTTCATCACACACACACACACACACACACACACACACACACACACACACACACACACTCATTGATGGTCTTCAGCTGTTTCTGTATGTGTGTGTGTGAGTGTGAGTGTTAAGCTGGGAGACGCTGTGACACGTGGCTGCTGACACACCCCTCCTAGCACATCAATGCCTTCGATGACAGCTGTGTCAGCTGACACTACTGCTTGACCTCCTGACACACAAACACACACACTCACTGATACATTAGCGGGTTTTACACTGACTCTTCAAAGTGGGAATTTCATCCCATTATGCTGCCTCGCTGTTCTGTATAAAAGGTACAATCGCACAATGGGGGACAGAGTTGTCTCTCCTTTAGGCCAGCATCAAAAGTAGTGACAGTGCTGCAACAAGGTAAGTTTCAGGAGCTCCTTACCCTCCGAGCAGAGGACAAGATCAGCTGCCATATAACAGAGACAGCAAACACAGGGGCGGCATGATGCTGTTGTTGTTTGGTTCAGTTTAAAAATGCAAAAGCAGCAGGAGGAAAAGACTTTGCAGTGTCTTTACAGCACTATCTCTGTGTAAAAAAGGCTACTAATGCTGTGGACACATTTCAGGTGAGAATCATGATTCTGTACCCAGCTCTACTTATCTTTCTCTGTGTGAAGTTTAGTTGATTCAAAACACACATTAAACACATATTAAATATGGCTTAATATAGACAATTTCAAACACAAGTACGCAAATTGGCTTCACTATAAATTGCAGCATTGACAGACAAACACTTGTCTTTATCTGGACACGTTTCCCCCACCAATACATGATACAAACATGCTAATGTTATTAGCACAAGTCTATGGCATTTTACATTGTGTAAATTAGCCTAGCTACTGGCGATCTTTCCCTCTACTCATATAAAACCAGGGACAACAGCAACATGTAACAAAGGTAACGGCACATAATTTGGCTCCATTACAACTCACAAGATTCTTCGACAAAATAACTGTCTTATACTAAACACGTTTTCCAAACAAATACAACATGCTAATGTCATTAGCGCCAGCCTATGGCATTTTAGATTGTATAAATTAGCCTAGCGAGGAGCGGAAATTTCCTCTGCTCATATGAAGTATTGATGTAATTTCTTTAGTATAAATCCTTGAAGGATAAATGACACACAAGACTTAAAATGCTATTTTAGTGGAGGATTTACTGTCTTCACAATTTATTGTTTCTTATCTGTGAAATACAAGTAAATACAAGCTTCGTTTCCACTGAGGGAAATGGTGTCAGTATACAGAAACAGACAGGAGGTCTGCGTCACCACGACGCTGAGCGTTAGAGTGGGCGAGTTCAACGTTGTGTAAACAAAGGGGTGTTTTGAAAACACCGCCATTTTCACAGGTAACTTAGCCTTTCCCCCCGCCGCAGGAAATAATGGATTAATCCTGGAAAGCTATTGATGTAGCACTTTTCTCCTTGTGAAGGTAACACGGCGATTATTCGACCAATGAGAATTTGGTCGGACGAGAGCACATCGACCAAATAATCGGCTAGTCGACCAGGAGACTACAGCCCTAATGTTCTCACAGTTTGGAATTCCCCTCACACTCTCCTTGTTAGCACCTCTGTCAGTCTGTGCAGGGTGTAGACAGTCATGTGTCTCTGATATTTGCAGGAAAGTGTGATTGCTATGTGCTGCTGTCTGTCTCAACAGTCTTACAAAGAAGCATTTGGTGTGTAAAGCCGAGCTGGAGCCTTGCTCAGCAGCTGAGACTCTGCAGCTGGAGTTCCCTCTGCCTCTCTCTGCTCACTTCCTCCATCAGTCCCTCTCCATGTTGAAACAAACACTGCAGTTTTCATCACTCTTCAATTACTGCTCATCTGTGTGTGACTGTGTGTGTGGATGAACGGGTGAAAGAGAGAGAGTGTGTGGAGTCTTTCCTCAGCAGGAATTTCTTATCTCGTAATGACTAACTGCCAGGAGTGGAGTGTGCCTTTTTTATTGTGTGTGTTTGTATGGAGAGGGAGGCCAGGGGAGGTAAGTGAGCATAAGAGCAACTGAAGGGCATTGGCAAGGTAAATACATAAAGCATGTGACGCACCCACCCACACACTGACTGACAATAGAAGGTCCAGTACTAACATGGACCGCGGAACGCATCTGAACAAGGGGGGGCCATAATTTCAAGTCACGCGGAGGGGGTGGGGGGGCATATGCATTGAAACAGACAATATTACTGATGTATTAAATAACGTTGCGG
>NC_065525.1:5047612-5059740 GCF_006386435.1 Epinephelus moara
TTCTTCTTCTTCTACTGTTTAATGGTGGTTGGCAAACAGCGAATTGGCCCATTACCGCCAACAACTGGTGGAGTGTGGATCAAAATGACTATTACTATTTGCGTTGGGTCCCGCCGGGTCCCAATGCAGCCCTCTATGTCAGAGTACAAAAGTTACCCGGGCTATGGCCCCCCCGGTTCCGCGGTCTATGAGTACTAATACAAAATGTTAGCCCAGTCCTGTCTCAGATTCCTAACTACTTGACCTTGATGGAGAACATCAAGTCAAGGAATGATTTAAAGGACAATTCATAAATCATTCGTATATTCTTGTCTCGTCACACAGTGCAGACATTTCAAATATATCAACACATACGTCAATATTGTTTTTTATTTAGGCTAATACCAAAATTGTGATATTTGAGAGTTCAAGAAATGTGATAATAACAGCAGAAGCATTTCTTTTTTGTAATATGGTCTGACTTTCCTAGCCCGCAGCTCTCAGCCTCAAGCACTTTGTTTCCTTCTGAAGACAGAAATCTTTAGCTGTAGGCTTCATCACATCACATTACTCAGACAGGAGGTAAGGGTTTATTTGTTGGGGACTTTTTTCAGTGGTGTATTAATTCACATTTGCTGTTTTAGTGAGTAGCTGTGGGAGCAGGATGGTGAATGTGGGACTGCGTCAAAATCAACTACAGTATGTGCACTCACAGTAATAAAGGAACATGTTACCCAGTGTAAAGGCTGATTTATAGCTGTACATAGGCTTTGTTGTGCTTAGTGGGTCTGCATTGCTCTGTAATTTCACCTCCACAAAAACACAAGTTGGTGGTGGGGCTTCTTTGCTACTGTGTTGAATCTGTCAAGGGCAATAAAGTTTGATTTATTCAAATTTAACACAAAATACTTGATTCACTGTTGGTTTTGGTGTTCTCATGAGATTTGATGACAAAAATAAAATCATTAAATAAGGAAAAAAATCAGGGCGTGGGGCCACATTGTTTCAATAATGCAAGGGAATCTTAATGCTACAGCCTACATTGACATTTTGGACAACTGTGTGCCTCCAACAGTTTGTGTCTGTCCTTTTCAGTTTCATCATAACCATGTCCCTGTGCACAAAACCAGCTCCGTAGAGAAATGTATTTCCTAGTTTGGTGTGGAAGAACTTGACTGGCCTGCGCAGAGCTCTGACCTCAACCCTATCCTACACCTTTGGGATGAATGGGAAGACTAACTGTGAGTCAGACCTGATCACCATCACATGTTTGAGTGGCTGCACACATTTGGCTATGTAGTGTGCATAAAAATGCAGCCTTTCATTCTGCACTGAATGAAACAGAGACTCATGGCTGCATGGAAGGTAGAAAAACACACTCAAACATCTGAAACACGACAGCATACTTTGGAAAATGGTCAGCAGTAATGTTAAGTACATGTGATTTGTAATGTAAATGGGCAAGAGTGAGTAAAGACACTATCTGACTGTAAATACTGTACACTGCATAGGTAAACATATACTGACCTCTGGGACACCACTCTCTCTCCTTGATGAAATCCTGGTGACATGGGGTATGACTTAACTGTACACTTACTCCCTTCAGAGTTAATTAGGATGACACCACTAGACTCACATGGAACAACTCCAGCCTCAACAAACAAAACCAACAGACCTGCACTGGTAGTGGTGGTTGCAGGCTGTAATATTCATTGTATCCAGCAATGGGATCATTTTGGAGAGACAAAATAGTGTTCTAGTGATTTTTGTGTTTTTAGACCCCAGCAGAGATGAGGCTGAAACTATGAGAATTTAGTGCTGTGGATGATGAATCACCACGGTTTTTCCTCCAGGGAGCATGATCTCAGGAGATGTCATGGCATTAGGTCATGGAACAACTTGTATGGGCTATAAATGGTGCTGTAAGAAGTTGGCATGTGCAAACTGGATTTTCTGTGGGATGTTTTTTGAGCTCTTGCAACAATAGTATTTTTCCTTTATTATTCCTCCTTCACTTTTGACCTATTTCCATGGGCATGGTATGGCACATTTTAGATGTGCTGTGGCCAACCTTTGGTCATATGTAGTAAGACTTTGGCCTCGAAACAGTCACGGTCATGTTGGTATATCAAACAAGATACGGATATGACCATGATTATTTTGCTGACCTCGATAATGCCCTTTGTGTTTACATAAGAACGCCACCAACATTTTAGCCAACATGATGCTAGAATGAACAGCATGGTTTGCCCACAGTTCTCCCTTCTTTTTCTTTCTACTCCTGCCTACTTGCGCGAGTCTGAAGGAAAACAAAGCAAACAATTTAAAGATGACACAGCAGCAGCACTTTTGGAGTAGAAGAGGCAAAGTCCTGATAGTCATTGGCTTGCAAACCCCTGGCAGTGAGCCAAAAAGTCCGTCATTTGTAGTTTTACACTTCAATAACTTCATCCTACAGTCTGTAATGCCAACAACAAACCACCCAGCTACCAGTCCATCCATCCTGGGAAGCTGACTGCAGCACACTGGCCAGATGTGCTAAGCTTGACTGTTCGTCTCAAGAGGCATCGCTTGATATTGATTTTGTTGGCCAACTTTTGCATTAAGTAATTTTGGTCTTTTCCTATACAGGTACTATAATTTTATATATACCTTTTTGTATCTACAGTATGAACAGGTATTAATTACATTTTCAAAAATAGATTGAATATTTCTTTCATGTTCCAATTCCAGTGTCTGAATATTTTAAAGAATTAAAGTTCATTGCTCTTTGAAAGGATCTACTTGCATTATTATTATTATGCTATTATATTATCATTATATCAATGGCATAAAATGGTCTCAAAATGACAATAACATTGTTTATCGTTAAGATTTCTGTGACAATATATCATCCAACAAAAGTAGTTATCGTGACAAGCCAACAGTCCTAATGAAGGGGATCAGGTATCGGCCATGATTTGAACAATACACAACAAATACAGTGTCTTTGTACATGTTCATGTTTGTTGAATGAGACAAAGGCTGCTTTTTGACAGATAGCTGTATGTTTGAAGCAACAATAACAATAATAATTAATAAATAAATTATTTGCTGTATTGCAATATTTATCATTCAAAGCGTGATCCCACATTCATTCAGAGATTTTAGGGCTAAGCTCCTGATCTCTACTGACCTAGAAGCACCCTTCTTTTTTGATATTGGTATAGGGAGCGAAGCTATTGTAAGTGGTGCTGTTGTTTGAAAATAAAAAGACAATATGGACATACAGTAACCAGTGCTACCAGTGGATCACCTTTAATTATTGCATAGCACAGTCACAAAATCTACAGTGAGCCGTTAGATGAAGAGCTGCAGACAACAGGCTCTACCCCCAACATGTCAGCAAAGTACCCAACAACTTCTACCATGCCATGTGATGTCCTAAAAAAAGAAAAAAAATGCCCTTTGCATATTACAGTATCTAATTACAGCTGCTCACCACACAGTTAGCATAATGGGAAAAAACAGACAACCAGCATGTCTCCCCACATCATGAACACTTCATATAGCTGCTCTAAAAAAGTACAACTAGGCTTTTTCAACATTGTGTGAGAGACTACATGTCTCATGATGCTGGTGGAAAGATTTGGAGTTTGGGGGGAAAAAAAACACTGTACTCTTTTAGTGCACTGACGACACAATAACATTGCTACTGAATTCATGATAGAGCATTTTATTTGTGACATTTCCTACATATGAATTTATTATGAAGCAGTTAGAGATGGACAGAGGAGCACAGATGAGGTCGTATGTTAAGAAACAGGGGAGCAGCTGGACCCAACATCCCCATCATCAACAATACACACACACACACACACACACACACACACGCATCACTCTGGCTCACAGTGGTGCTTACACATATAACATATGGCTCACTGCACCACAGCAGGCCTGGAGGGGCTTCCCCAGAGTACACACACACACACACACACACACACACTCGGCTTGTCACCTGCTGGCACAGTAAAGTGCTTACTCACCCAACCACAAGATCAGAGCTGAATTATTAACAATCTTATTATTTCACTGGTCCTCCTCCGCGCACGCGCACACACACACACACACACACACACACACACACACACACAGCCTACTGTTTATTCTGTCAGCATTTTTTCCTCCTTTTGTCATCCATGCTGTCTGTTCCTTCTCTACCTCTTCTGTCTCTCAGCTCTTAATATTCCTCTCTGCTTTTCCTTCTCATCCAGTGGAACTGTTCAGCAGGTTGTTTCAGTGTGATGTGAAGTATGAAGACACAAATTCATTAAAAATGCTGCTATGGGAATGTAACAGGAGGACAATTCATTTTGTCGTTTTCCATGGTAAGTTAGGATTTCTTTAATCGTCCATCTCTTTATCTTTCTAACCACCACTGATAATAAAGTAATAATTTCCCCAGATGGCTTCGTCGTTATATTTTCAAGTTTCAGTTATGCCAACTGCATTGGTGAATAAATGACTATTCAGTAACATGCTCAAGATGGCGATGGCATGTGAGCAAATAGCAACTAAAGAAGAGCACCAACTGATTGTCTTGTGATTCTTCCTCTGCACTGTCAGATATTAGAGATTAAGCAGTAGAATTATAGAGGAATAACTACACTGTAAACTCCAATCCATCCATGACACAAAATTTTGATGTATAGTCTACACAAATGCCCCGGAATGTCAAAATGACATAAAAACCCATCCCTTGTGAGCTTGACAATTTTTTTTATGTTAAATCAACAATTTTTGAGTTAATGTTGACTTAATTTGACTAAAATTTATAAAGCTTTTTTTGCCGAATAAGTTTAAGGCGGATAAGAGTTTCCCAGCATGCTGTGAGACAATGTGTTTAAGGCCATAAGCCGAGGAAAAATGTGTCTAAATGTGTTCTAAATCGTTCATATTACCCATTACGCAGAAACTGATGTTTATGATGAGTTAGTGACCTCCCACCTGTGTGGATCCAACACAAAGTTGTGCTGACGTGAATTAAAGAGCACTTCCTGGTTCAGAGTTTATCTCTCTGCCTTATTGAGTAAATGAGAAACTCAAGCTTGCCACAAGGTAAATGATGAATGTGAATGTGTACTCAATACTTTTATGTTTATATGACATAGAATTAAATGCTCAAACAACAACAGTTACGTTAAACTGACATAAAATTCCTGTCAAACAAGGGTCATGTGACACATTTATTTTGTGTCTGGTGTACTTAACGTTTTTATGGTACTATATTGTACTAAACTAAAAGTTTTTCCAAAAAAAAAAAAAAGTTGAGTGAGTGAATTGGGGTTTACAGTGTAAGAGGTTCACAGGAGACTAAGCAGGGGTAAAGGGCCGTCCACACCAAGAACTATAACTATAAATATACAGTTTTAAAAATCGTTCTAAACTCAAGTGGAAGGCAGCATCCACACTACAACTATAACGACAACGATAGCGGTGGACGATATCGTTCGGATCACTTTCAGAGCGATTTGATGAACGATAGAAACACTGACAGCCAATCAAAATCCATCTGAAATGACAGGTCGAGACGTTCATCGCGTCACTACGTCACTCAGACTCATATAACATGGCGGATGATGTAGAAGAGTGGCTAATCACAGAGGTACAAAAAAATCCACCCCTCTATGATAAGAGTGAGCGACTTTATAAAGATGCGACCAAGAAGAGGGACATCTGGGACGCAATCGGGCGCACCCTTGGCATAAGTGGTGAGTGTTTTTGTTCACGGAGATGAGACGTTTATGAATAGCCAATGCTAGCTGTTATGCTAACTAGCATTACCTCACGTAGCTAAACATGAATGACAACAACTGTCTCGCCTCCTTATGATTATTATCACCACCGTTCACGGACCAAAATTAGCACCATTTAACGTTACCAGCTGAATGCTGGTGAAATATGCAAGTGGCTGGTAGATTTGCTGCACTCATCCCTCCCCTGCCGACCGCACCGAGCAGTGTGTGTTTGGCATAACCTAGCAACACAACGATATCGTTCATTGGTGTGGATGCTGCCATTGTTATCGTTATAGTTAACGTTACAGTTATCTTTCTTGGTGTGGACGGCCCTTAAGTGTTCCTTGTGCTCACGATGGTCATAAATTGAGGCTTCAATGGCAATATATTGTCAGCTTTTGAGAAAAACAGGAAGAGAAAATCTTATATGTTAAATCATTAAACCTCTCAACTCGCTTACCGCTGTGATACCGTTTCCTCTCACACACCAGGTGCCAAATATTACATGCACAAGTGTCATTCCATAACAGCTCTGTCACATCTGAATAAAGATGTCAGGAACATTGAGGTGACAAAAAGCCATTAGTTTCACAGCTCGACAAAGTAATGTTATGTTTTCCTGAAAATGGCTATACTGTAGTTCTGGACAGCAGGTTAATCACCTTTCTATATCACTGCATGTAGTGTAAAATGTAAACTGTGTAACGTAAAGCTTTCTAACTTTATTTATGTATTTTTTGTACTTTTTTCTGCATACCTAGTTTTTTAAGTTTTTAAATACTGAAATCTTTAATTTGACTCTTTACCCTTGACTGCTGTAACACTGGAATTTCTCAATTGTGGGATCAAAGGTGTATCTTATCTTATCTTTACTTATCAAACTGAACTCCTTGAATCTCTCCGATGAGCCAAAGAGTGAAAATTGACCAGTAACTCTACACTGAGACTCAGAATTTAAAAAAAAAGAAGTTGAAAAAAGTTGGACCTCAGGTAAAGGACCACACCTTCACAACAACTCTGTGATACGCCACTGCAGATGATACTGGCTGGCTGATATCCAATATCTGCAAACCTTATCACACAACACAAAGAACAACCTTGAGTTTTTGATTTGACAAAAAACAGACACGCATATACCAGAAAACAGTGACAATAGTAGGAAGTGTGTGTATGTGTTTGTGTGTGTGTGTGTGTGTGTGTGTGTGTGTGCATGATACAAAAACATCCACAACTCAGGAACAATAACACTAAATGTCCTATTCTCTGCTTCAAGATTTTTCATTTTTTAACTAAAAGCTTCCTTTCTTGGTGCCTTGCTTTCACCCTCTCCTCCTGTCTACACAGAACATAAAATATTCATGGAAATGTCTCTCTACAGAATCAATTCCTTCTGTTCTTACCTTGCCCAGTGGCTTGTTGCTGCTCTCCCAGTTCCTCTTTTCCAGGGAGGGGGGCACCTGGTACACATCCTGTCCAGCTGCTGTTCCCCCGGCTGGGGCTGCTCCCTGGCCTGGTACCGGACCTACAGAGGGGGGTACCTGGTAGATGTCCTGCCCAGGAAGCTGATACTGTCTCTGGGTTAAAGCTGGGGCCTTGCTGGGGGGTCCTGGAGGAAGTCCGCTCGGGCCAGAGGGGACCTGGTACAGACTTTGTGGACTTGGCTTGGGGCCATGAGAGGGGGGCATCATGTAGACAGAGTCTGGGTTGGTCTGTGCGGGGCTTGGGGTGGAGAAGGCTGGATGCATAGATGTGTACTGGGCTGAGGGGAGAGGCTTATTGGGAAAGCCAGAGGAGGAAGCAGCAATGGCAGCAGACGATGGAGCAGGAGCTGGTTTGGCGTAGGCGCTTAGAGGGGGGAGAGGTCGCTGGGCTTGGGAGGAGGGACAGGAAGCAGCTGGCTCTGGTGTAGAAGGCGTGGCCTGTTGCTGCTGCTTGCTGTCGTACATGCCAACCAAGATCTTGAGACGGTTGCCAGGGACGATGCCTTGGCGACCGTGAAGGGAGCAGAGCCACCAGCCATCCAAACCCTGTGTGTCACGCTCCAACACTGTCATGATGTCACCCTTACGGAAGGACAGTTCGTCTGGAGACTCTGCCACATTGTCATACAACGCCTTGGCCAACACGTTCTGTAGGAGAACAGACAGACATATGTAAGAAACATACTGTGCAAACTCAAATTGTTCCATGTTCCCATGTACTGTTACATGTAGCTTTAATAAAGCAAGGCAACAGAAAAAACATGTCATCCACAAGACCGGCTTGTAAGATGGGTCCAAAGTTCCCAATAGCCTATATTCCCAGCATGGGACCCTGGGAACATAGGAATGACCTCATTAGGTTAATGTAGGGTCATGTGCACTGTATCCTTATTTTATCTGTTTGTTCGTAGCTGTGCTGGTAGATCATACTGACACTTCCAGAACTTGAAATCAGCAAATACATTTAAATTTGTGAACATGGCAGACAGCCCCAACAGGTGATTTAACAGTGACAAGTTAATAAAAGCAAAAGCCATAAATCAAATGGTTTTCTCAATGTGTGAAAACTGCTTTAGGTAAGTGAAAAAATCATCTCTGCCAAGTGCAGTGGATGGATGATTACCCAACCAAGGCTTCCCCCAGACCACATTAGGCTTTTCTGTCTCCCATAACTTGTAAAGATGGCAGTCATACTTATCCAAGCTGAAATCCAAGCACCAATAGGTCTCTTGACAAAACTGTGGCTACCACACAAAAGCCCATGATTCTTTTTTTTTTTTTTTTTACAGTTTATTAATTAAACATTAATTAACTCTCCTGACTGGCACCAAGAAGCGGGACCATATTACACCTGTTCTGATGTCCTTACACTGGCTTCCTGTACATTTTAGAATACATTTAAAAATTCTGTTGTTTGTTTTTAAAATCTTACATGGATTGGCCCCTCAGTATCTGGCGGAGCTGTTAAAAACTCACAATCCAGTCAGAGCCCTTAGGTCTTCAGGTGATCTGCTGCTTGAAGTGCCCAGATCAAGGCTTAAAACTAAAGGCGACCGAGCATTTTCAGTGGCTGCTCCCAAGCTCTGGAATAGCTTGCCATTGCATGTTAGACATGCAGAATCCCTGGGAAGATTTAAATCATCGTTAAAAACTCACCTTTTCTCGTTAGTTTTTGAAACCGTTGTGAGCCAGACTTGACTCTGTGCAATATACGTATGCTCTGTCTCAGTTTTGTTTTTGTTTTTTATGTGTAATTGATGTTGTTGTCTGTTTTTTTGTTTTTTTTTGTATTTTGTATCTGTTTTTACATTTTGGTATTTATCATTCTATTTATGTGGTATTGTAATTTTCACAGTGTTCTTGTAAAGCACTTTGGTGACTTCTGTCTTTTTAAATGTGCTATAGAAATAAATGTGACCTTGACCTAAACAGGACATGTTTGGGATAGTTTAGAAACTATGTTTCAACTGTAGAATATCCTCTGTACATATCTTGGTCACAATCTTGTTTATACTATCGGTTAAGATACCTCTATTGAGTATCTTTGATAAAGACATCAATAGTCTCACATTAGTAGGACCGAAGTACAGAACAAAATCATTGTACTGCATCATTTTGTACAGCAGATGATGCAAAAAGTCCAAATCATGCCATAAAATATGTTGTTTTTCATTGCCTTTTCTAATCTGCCACCCGGTAAAGTCTGGGTAGGTTTAGGCACAAAACCTCCTTGCTTAGTGTTTGAGAAACATTGTGGTTATGGTTAAAAGAAATCAGCAGTGACTGTTGGAGAAAATGGGATGTGAACTGTGGTCTCTTATGTCATAGTCACATGCTTTGCTGTATCAAAAGCAAGATTTAAAAACATATTTTTCCAAAATCTTCCTGGAGCTGCCTCCCCACCATCAACAACTAGCTATGAGTAGCACCTCTACTTTCTCTGTGCAATGCATTATGGGTCACTGGTGTCCATCAACAGCACGCTCAAGGATGAAGAACATTAAGTATACATCCTCATTTTTTTCAAGATACTTAGAATGTACTGTGGTATGGCATTGTAACCCAGTAGCTCTGATAAATGCTCTTGTGTTGAGCCATGGAGGACATGTCTGTCCTTACACATGAGAAAAACTGAAAAATCCAGCCACAGCTGTGCACATCATTAGGGTGGCAGCTACAATCATATTCTGATTCATTTTCATAAACGACATGCTTTTACATGTGTAAGCATGCAGCCAAAGAGAGGGCAAAGTACAAGGACACCGAACTGCTAATGTTGTTTGATTGTAGATAAAGTCTGCTGTGGACAAACCAACATAAAACCATAAAAAGATTTAATAGTTCTAATAAATATGAGTCCATTTCATATTCAAAAGCCATCTGATCTGTAGTTTTCAACATTTAGTGAACAGAATGGGGATCATTTTGCATTGCATTGCATACCATATCATAATTTATTGCCCACACAGCAAAAGGAAACTCTCTCTCACGCACGCACGCTCGCAAGCAAGCAAGCAAGCAAGCAAGCAAGCAAGCAAGCAAGCAAGCACAAAGGTCAAAAAGTTTCAAATTCCACATGTTGAGAATAGTAAAGTGTAAGAATAGAAGCCAAAAATACAGTTATTTGGCAGTTTCAATTAAAAAAAAAAAATCAACACACAAATGCACACACACACACACACACACACACACACACACACACACACACGCACCTACTTAAGCACAAAGCACTGGCCATCTAAATGAGGCCATGTAATTGGCTTCAAGATTTGTAGTCAGACTTTTCTTTCACTGCACTGAAGGCCTGTTCATGGCCTGAGAGTGGGCTGTGAACGAGACAGAGACACTCGACCCTGATATACTCCTTTCATCCAATTCATTCATTAGCCGTGTTTTAACAGCACAGAAAATTTCCTTTTAAAGAAAAAAACCAAACATACCACACACTTAACAATTACGTGATATTAAACTACTTTGTAATCAAAAGTCCGATTTCTTTTCTAGGTACTTTCCTCAGTCTGACTGACTTTCCTCCAGTCAAAGTGTACTGCCCCTTGTTCCATCACTTGCATGTTGGTGCAGAATCATGTCTGTGTACAGTTTGACACTAGGACGCTTGGACCCAAACTGGCCTAGGTGCTCTGCACATATTCCACAGTTTCCACCCCAGGCTTTGATCCGGAAGTCGAATAGCATTAAATGGGTAACAGAAGAAGAAGCCGGTAACAACATGAAGAGATCTACCTCCAGAGCCATGCATTTTTGGATGGACAGAATGTACAGAGCTGTAAAGTTGCCACCATGGTACCAGTTTGCCACTCTATAACGGTAGCTTGCTCGTTTCATCACTGTTTGGTCTGTGACATGGTGGGTCAACCGGAGAAAGGGCCAATACTAACAAGCTGAGAGATGGCATATTGCCACCCATGGTAGCAGAGTCGGACATACTTTGGTCAATAAACTGACTCCTCTCCTTGGGACAAGGACAGGAGTCCAATGAAATTGTCTAGTCAAGCTATAACTGTAGCTTGACTGTGTAAGTAAACATACTGTTTAAATCACTGTTTAACATACCAGCAAAACTTTGTGACATAGCAACTAGTTTGGAGCCACTGGTGGTCTAGATGTCAAAATTTAAAAACCTTCAATGTATGTAAATTGAGAATGGCCTTTTCATGGAAGCAGGAGACATCCAGCAGTCCAGCATGAACAATAGAATGGACAATATTTGCATATTAACAGAATCTGGATCTTTCATTGAGAAAGAAAGTGGATGTAAGTTTCAGAATTTCTAATGAGGTTTTTTTTTTGTCATTTTTTAAACACATCAGACACAAATAATTATTATCAAATGCTGAGTATTATACGTCTTCAAACTGGAGGGGATCTTCTGACCAGCAG
This sequence comes from Epinephelus moara, assembly GCF_006386435.1. Lineage (NCBI taxonomy): Eukaryota > Metazoa > Chordata > Actinopteri > Perciformes > Serranidae > Epinephelus > Epinephelus moara. The sequence continues at coordinate 5,059,251 of NC_065525.1, forward strand.
CCATATGATCACATGTCCCTCTTGGACACAATGCATGCTGGATGTGTGGACATATCTATAGAAGATTACTAGAGATGAGTCAGACATGAAAAATATTCTCTCCCACATGTTTTACAAGTCAAAAGGTGTGATGTGGATGAGAACTAGACTAGCACTGTTGTACTTCTAGATCTGTAGATGTCCTATACAAGTATCAAGGTATGTATGGTGAATATGGCTGCCTTTATACTACCATGTCTTGATGCCCAATTCCGATTTGTTGCCGATTTCCTGACTGCTGTTTACATGTTCTATTCACCTTATTTTTCACGGAGACACAGAGGCAAAACAGAACGCAGCCAGCTTCCGGTTTTTTGTGTGACACTTCCGGTCCAGCACTCTTGACCACGGTACTCCCACGGTATTTGCTACAGTGACATTACTGCACGCATGGAAATGTTTACATTACTGAAAGCAATTTTAAGGACTAACTTTAAATATTTGAAGTTAA
>NC_065525.1:5059758-5097682 GCF_006386435.1 Epinephelus moara
AAAAAAAGATAGAAAAGCAGCGTACACCTCACATATTTATTTCTCACAGTTGCGCACACGTTTGGCTGGTATGCAGAAGCACCGTCTGTGTGTCTGTGTGTTGAGGGTGCGAGCCGCAGCTTCAGCTGCTCAGGTAGGGAGGCTGTGTAGCCCGGTGTGTTTTTTCGCTTCTCGGTTCTGCAGGTTCTCTGCTGGTACACTGGAGACGGGGATCAAGCAGTTTGTCTCACTCGGGATAGATTGTGCTTTTTTTGGTTCATAGTTTTTGATTAACATGCGACTTATTCGACTTTCCTTCCTTTCCCTCGCTCATGAGAACATCATCAAAATGCGCTGTCGTCGCATTATTCATGACGTACGACGTGGATTGCCAGGAAATATCCGATCTGTCTGTTTAGATTACAGACCTATTGGCAGATATCCGATATATTTCCCCATATGAAGGAGGCCTGAATCTGTTCTGACAATATCCGATATCATGCGTTTTTTTTCCTGTTTACACGTTCATGTTACAGGTCCGATCTGTGCCACTTGAGAGGAAAAAATCGGAATTGGGTCACTTGCACCATGTAGTGTAAAGTAGGCCTATGTATCGCTTTGTATCGCATTACTGGAATGACTTTAGATTCATGTTGTGGAAATAACTCAAAATGACAAACACATAAAGCTTAATGAAGCATATCACAGCATCTCTGATTGCATATATTGTGAGGCAGCACAATCCAATAAGCCATGTCTTTATTGTGATGGAGTCTTTGTTTATGCTAAATTAATACCTTAAAGATGCTTCAAAGACAATAGTGATACATATTGTAATGCTACCTGCTATTAGGGCTTTTTAAGTTTATTGTTTAATGACACAAAGTGTTTTTGGTGACAGACAGATGTTGTCAGTGTTCTGCTAGAAGGGTTGACACTGAGAAGTGTTAGGGTTGCATCAGTGTATTTTGGATGTCAGATTAACTGTTGAGCTGAGCTGCATGTCAGTAAAGAGAACTGAAGTGATTAAAAAAATGAACTCAGTACAGAGAAATGTGTGGTAAGAACTGGAATCCCCAAGGTAATTAACACTAAGGTGTGTCCACCCTTTTACTCAAAACACACGTGCTGTAAGCCATGGATTTCTGCCAGTATGACTTTCATAGTTCCAAACTATGAACTCCAAACACAAGTCACATCATTTTACTGGGCATTTATCCACAAAAATATTAAATTGGATACAGCAGAAGCAGGAGGTTCAGTTCTGATTGTTATACAGTATAATAACCTGACAAACCCTCAGACAGCAGACACAGGATTTAAATCTAAATCTTTTGTTCGAGAACTGCACATGCTGTTGTAGAAAATCTAGCAAACATTCTTGAGCCTCTCAAATCACCTCCTACCACCGCCCTTAAAATTATAACTTATCAACACACTAACTTTATAAAATTATTTTGTTCTGCTTTCATTTTTTTAACTTCTAAACTTGCCCTGTGCTAGAAAATACCCCTGTCCCAGACAAGAATTCACAACTTCAAAAAGTAAAACTAACAGTAGGTACTGATAACATCGGTGTCAAAATGTACTGCTATAATCATTTTTGTTTTAAAATATATATTTTTATGGAAGTGTTAGCCCTTTAAGATGTGTCCTTGATTTTTGTCAACTCAATCAGATTTCTACAAAAAACACAATTTAATCAGGTATAAAAGGGGGTAGCTATACCACTACGACTGTTTCCTTCCAAAAAGGCAGAATGCTACTTGAGTACTGATAGGCTTTCTTCTTCATGATAAATTCATTAAACAGTATTACTATTGGATGTGTCTAAACCAGAACAGAACAATTAAGTGACCCTTCTAAATCAAAACTAAATAAGAATTATGGTTTAAAACTGAGTATTTTGATTAGCATTAAGAGAAGTCTTAGCAGCTTCCAAAAATAAAATGGCTCCTCATTACAACTGCATTAAGAAACATAAAACTTTTTGTCCACTCTGTAAGACGTCAACTCCATCGCATCTTACCTCTGACATCCATCATGTATACTATTCAAGAAAATAATAAATCATGGAAATCTGATATAAACTACTTGTAGCCATGGGGAGAGGCTAATTTGATCTTTTGCTATCCAGCAATTTGGAATATGCACTTGGAATATAACCGGGACTAAATCAGGACCAATATTATATATAATGAGTCATAATGACAATCTGACTGTATAATATATAATCATATGTTAGCAGAATAACATTACTCTGAATCACAATGTGTTCAAACTAGAAAAATGTGTTCTTTTTGATCATACAAACTCACTTGACAATGGCCACAGGCAACTGAACTGACAGGAATAGCCTGTAGTTAGCAGTTGGTTAGCTAAGCCAGCACACTGTCTTATGGTCTCTCCAAAATCCACCACAAATGTTAAATTTTTTTTAACTTACTCAAAGTAAGGTCTGGATCAAAGTATTACAGAGGGGAGGAGTTTTGTAGGCAGATCAGATATCACAGAGATTACCATAGAATGAATGGACTACACAATGTGTAAGCAATGTGTAGGCTACCAATACTGATTCACTTACACTGTATGTAATGTAAGTGTCAGGACTGATAACTTTTAGGATTTTCATTTGTTTCCTCTACTGATCAGCTTCTACAACAGCTGGGTTTCTCTGGCATGGAAGTCAGTGATACACACTGCTGAACTTACTCAGATGTACTGTATGTGCCTTACCTCTCTCTCTCTGTCTGTCTCTCTCTCTCTGTCTCTCTCTCTCTGTTACTCTCTCTCTGGGTTTCCCCACTATCAGTAAGCGTGCCCTGTACGAGCACACTCTCAAGAGCCACTGCCAACCAGCTCTGTTTGTCGCGTGAGTGCTGAGTGGATGATGAATGCACGTCTCTGTCTGTTCTCTGCTCTTTCTCTCATTAGGTCTCTATAGAGAAATGAACACAGCTACAGAGGCCACACTGAGGTCACTGTCTCTCACTTATATGCACACACACACACACACACACACACACACACACACACACAGAACGCCATCATCTATCAGACATGGACATGTTCAAATAAAACAGCTCTTTATAAGGTGGATGCCTGGACAGGAATCACTCACACACTCACAGAAGACAGAAATCCCCTGCTTTAGTACATTCCAGAGTCCAGAGAAACAGGAAGTGCAGTGAGGATGATTCACACCCCCTCCTGATTGGACAATGAGTCAGTGACCCGACCCTGAGGTCTTGGAATCACCCTGAATAGGTTCTCATGCTCGCTCTATTTCTGTCTCTTTGAGAATCCCACTTTGGTCTGTCCAATCAAAGAATCATCCCAAGATTCAGAATAAAGTTAGTGCCTCCCCGAAAAAGGAATCAGTTTCAATGACACAATGACACTTAATCATTATAACTACATCCTAATAAGTTTGAAGAGTGTTTTAATAGCACACAGTTCTCTCTGTCTCTCACTCGTTGTATGGCAGTTCTCTAGTGCTAGGGATTGAGGGCTGAATGATTTGGGGAAAATAATGGTGATTTTTCATCACCTTTGGGACTGCAGTTTAATTTATGATAATCAGAGTTATTAGAGTTTTGCCTTTTTCAATAGTTTTTTTTTAGTTTGTTTTCAACTTTTGGTTTCATTCCAGGTTAGTTTCAGTTAGTTTCCAGAGTGCCTTTGCTTGTTTCACTTTAGTTTTATTTTCACAGTATGATAATCGTCTCAGAAAACATTGTGGTTTCATGGCATCACAGTATTACAGAATCTAAATTATTATCAGTCAGAATGACTCTTGAAGGAATGAAAATGGAAGGGTTATTGTTGGTTGAACAATAATTGAAACTTGAAACCATTTTGTTAATGGAAGTATGTGTAAAAAGTATCCCTTCTGAAAGTCCTAATGCTGCTGCTGAAAGCTCTGCACTGTAGCTGTTAAAGAGGCAACAGATAGCATCTTTTTGTAAATATATCATTATGAAAATAATGTGGGTTGCACAGGGTAGTGGCCACAGTAAAATCAGACTATCAGCGTTTACATAGGTTACTTAGTGGCTGTGCAATCTTTGTAATAAGCTTCTGCCACCGATGCCGAAATTTCACGAAAAAATTCTGCTTTACGGCAGGAAACGCATGTATTGCGAAATTGGTCGGTCAGCCAATCAGGGACTGGACTGAGTCCTTATGAGGAGCCGGGCATGAGATAGTTGGGTCACGAGCACAATGGCAGGAGGACAAAGTTTGGAGACAAGTGAAAAACGGCCTAGCGAAAGAAAACGAGCTCCTCTGTCTGAGGAGGCAAAGAAGAGCAAAAAGGAGAGTGATAAAAGAAGAGGAAAAACAAGAGTAAACCTCAGTCAGGCGTTCAAGAGATGGAGGGAGCTCCGTGACCAAAGAGGCTTTAACATCGATATCCAGCTAGCTTTCTTTCTAATAGATCAGTAAGTAACACAGCTAAAGGTTAACTAGCCGAGAGAGGACTGTACTGTACTGGCTGCTAGTTAATTCCTAGCTGGCCAGCATCGCAAATCACCGTAACCAGGGACCGGGTAGCGAGTGTTGTTCAGCTGACATCTTTGTTGCCATTCTACGGCAGCCCTCGGACAGTGATACCCCCCTCCCTTCCTTCTGTTCTCTTCTCACGGAGGCAGCTATCGACGGACATCGCCCAGCTAAGTTACGCCCAGCTAAGTTTCCCATTCAATTTGAGCTCCAACCGGCCGCATCGTTTCCACACGGTACCGTTTATTCTAGAATCCGGACTGTTTACATGTGCGTATTGGTTTAATTCCACTGTGTCTACTGTTGTTTGAACTGATACTGTACATATTGGTATACTTTACTGTGAGTTGTTTGTACTGGTACTGTGCATTCTGGTATAATTATTTGCATTGCTATTTGTTTTTTCTTCAGATAAATCTGATAATCGTTGCTCGGTCTCTTTACTCATTTATTTAGTATAGTGTTCACACACCTTCTCATTCTACATATACATAGAGGTATACTGGTGGCTTTACAGCCTACATTTTATTTAATTTAGGGAGTCTAATAGAGTCATTTTATTGATTATCTCTGATCCCCACAGTCAATTTGGTCGTTGGGACAGTGCGACGCAACACCACTGACGCTAGGTGGCCCAAGCAAAAAAAAAAACAGAATCCTATCTGTTGCCTCTTTAAGATCACAGACAGGCGGGACAGCATACCTTTCTCAAAGCTTCCTGATTCACAGCTTTGATGATGCTAAGCGTAAAATGATGAACTGATCTGCTGATAGCAGTTGTTCCACTTATATTTACAGGAAGATAAAATCAAGAGTTGCTGACCATACCTTCCCAAACTTTATTTTACGGGTTGTTAAGACATTGTTAATGATATGATCAAAATGCAACCCTTGCTAATTGAAAACTGCATGTTTGGGACCAAAACATGTCCATCGCACCAAGTGTCAACAAAAGACATGACTTTATCTTTGGTCAGATAATCTTCTTAACTTATTCTTTATTCTAACATATACATTTTTTAAAAAGTGTTGTAGGAAATTGATTTTGATACTAAAACATTTTAACAACAGCCAGCCAAGAAATCTTCCAAGCAGTTTCTCTACAGCAGTGAGCATGTTTGTCAACATCAAATGAACATGTTGACGCAACAAACAGAGGTGTCTGTGGAATCATGGCCAATTTTAATAAAACAGAGGCAGAGAGAGAGTGAGCAATTTTACGAAGCCAAGACATTTCCATCCCATATCTCTCTGTAATGAACACTACTTGCTAAATATTTCTATGGTTACTGACTAAATTTCACACCTGAGTGGCTGAAAGACATCAGCTCAGTGGAAACTGAGGTTTAACTTATTCACTAGTGAACAGACATAGTCTCCCTCCTAAATACAAAGATGCACATTCTGATGCAGTTTCTTTCAGAAGTAGGGGAGATCAGGGCTGGCTGTGCACTTTTCACTCTCTGCTGTATTTTTCGCAAAATTTATGTTAGAATATTCTAATGAGCAGGAAATGCAAGGGTAAGGTCTCAGCCAACCTGGTCTCACTCCAAAGTCGTTGAAATCTAGTGCTTGGACAGTGACTTCCAGCGTCAGACACAGACAAAAAGGTGGTGAAAGGGTCTAACAACCACCGACTTTCACCCGGGAGGCCGATGTTCACTTCCTGTAAGATTGTAGAGCCAAACCCTGCTCTTTTTCCTATAACCAGCCACGTGTGTGGGTTGGCCACCATATTGTAACGACGTAGTGCATTTATTTTGAAAGACTGTTGGCAAGTTGTACATTTCCTGTGAAAACAGAAGTGTATTTTGAAAAAAGACAGTGCATGTAACAGGCTGAAGTTGACATGGAGTCCCGTAACATCAACAATCAACGCACCCAGGAAACCTTGCATGTCATATCTCGACATGGAATGTCCATGACCAAACACTGATATGTGATGAGGTCAGGGTGAGAATGTGTTGGCTCAGTTATAAATAAATGCCAAAATTAGGTAATTTGTGATCTAAGTCTTGAAGTACGTTTGTGCCAACCTGCCCCATCAGGGGGTTGGTTGGCACAAATGTACTTCCACAAACATACAATTTTAAAATGGTATAGTAGTTACAAAAAGCAACCAATAGAAACGATTTGAGCATTTAATTTAGACAAGAACATGAACATTTGAAAGAATATCTGCCCTTTATTAAAACAAGACAACATTTTTGAGCCATTCTCAGTAGGAATGTCGAATTTCTTTTGCCATTTACCATTCAAAAACAATAATAAAAAATTAACAATACAAACATTGTTTTTAATCTTTCAAAATAATTTTTTCTCTCTCAAAATCAGTGTACCAACAAACCCCACCAACATTTGACCCAACTTTATGAAGAAATGATATTAGCAAGCTAGCATCATTCATCACAGTTGTTCAAATTTTATATAAAAATTAGGGGCGCAAGATATTGGATTTTTTTTTTACCAATATCTGATGTGCTGGTATATCAATACCATTATCAATCTATATCTTTGAATACTAATTACACAGTTTTCCCCTTTAAAAATCCCAATCAGCTCTGCGTAGACATGGCTGGAATTCCGCAAACATCCTTGTCTGCTAATCAGCGTGAGAAAGCCATCAACTAGACACTTGTACATCCACTCTGCAGAGGCAGTCCGGGAGTGTAGAGAAATGAGAACACAGTGGGAGCTAATCACATTACCCAGACCTCTCTGGATAAATCCCAGCAGAATCAGGCCCTGACAATGTGGTGTTACCACAACGACCGTTGCCTGGACAACCAGCTGCCACAGAGCGACGCCAAAACTTCAATGGCGTCGTCTGGTCAGGGAGACGACGGAGGATGAAAGACAGCACAGGACAGACAAAAGAGGGGGTAAAGAGGAACAGAGGAGTTTAAAGGGCTGGAGGTTAAATGAGTCTGATGACGACTTCACTTCTAGAACTATCTAGAATGTACCAGTGTTACATTTTAGTAACTTTGGTGCATTCATGTGTTTGAAAGTTGGCCTTTTTGCCATGGTGCATATTTTTTGAGCTTGGCACACATTAACATAAATTCCATAGTAAGATTTTTCTGTTTTGTTGCCTTAGTAATGTTTGGTCAATGATTTGTTGTGTTCAAAATTATAAAATATAAAATTTATGCCTATAAAATGATGTCAACTTCATTTTCATACAGATTTTTATATATAAAAAGAAACCTCTAAGGGAAGAGAAATTCATTATTTATTTCATAAATTGCCAACTGTGTTGCGGCTTTTTTCTCTCTTTACAACAGTGACAGCATCTCTTACAAAGACAAGACATTTAAAAACCTTCAGCTCTTGGGAAGATCTTACATTTGTCAACTAAACAATTCATTAATAAATGTCAAAAATAACCAGCAGCGTAATACTGAAAAAGTTGCATTCCTAACAGTCCTCTTTGGATGGCTGGCAGTTATTTACTGTATGTGGTATGCATGTGAATGGAACACTGGTTTGGTATGGTGTTGGTGAAAATCATAATAAAGCCTGTCAGTGAGGTGACCTGCTGTTTCAACATCTTTAGACTGATACTTAATAATTTATGGAAGTGTAAGTATGACAGATCAATTAATGTGATAAGTAACAGAACTATCAGTACTAAAATAAATAATGTGTTGTGAAATTTTTGATTTTTTCTGAATATTCAGCAACTCCAACTGCTCTGAAGGAAAGAGGAGTGAAGGGAGAAACAGAGAGATGTCCAGTGAGGAGAAAGTAATGTGAACAGCTGGTGGAGCGAGCTCACTATAGACAGGTCGCTCATCTGTGTGAGTGAGTGTGTGCATGTGTGTGGCTTAATGTCCTTTGTCTCTTGCCTCCTGTTTGACCCCTGGGGACAAATACTAGCCTGCCACAGGAGGTTTTATGTGTTTGTGTGTGTGTGTGTGTGTGTGTGTGTGTGTGTGTGCCCATTTGCCACAATGCAGAAAGCAAAACAGAAAACAGGCACTATAGGGTCCCCCTGTGTGTCTCTCTCCATCTATTCTATCCCTGCTGCCTTTTCTACTGCAGTCACATTTCATTTCTGCTCTTCCTCTTTCTTCTATCTTATTGTTCATCTGTTCTGTCCATCTCTCAGCTATCCTGCAGTAAGTCACAGCTCAGTTCTCCCTGTAGCCTGGACTGAATCAGGGGAGGCTGTGCTACCAGATAGCCAGGCAGAGCAAAGTGTGACTAGCTGAGGTGAAGAAGCGTGAGACTTCTTGTGTGACAACATTTTGCATCTAAACCAGGTGAAACATGACTAATATCAATCTAATCTACCAGACAGTAAACATATTTACATACTGCATATACAATCAGGAGTGGCTCCTCTTAAAGACACATTGAACCAATGAGTCCCAAACAACATGCAGCAAAAAACTGTTGTCTGATGTTCTGTTGTAAGATATAATGTGAGCAAAACATGACTTGTGTTGGTGCTGTAATGAATGATACCACACACACACACACACACACACACACACACACAAGCAATGAGGTACAAGGACAAGGCATAAACACACGAGACTTTGTGTCTCCCCACACAACAGATAGAAAACAGTCATTAGGAAACACACAGTGTACAAGAAATGCCACTGCTGGGACACAGTCTATACAGGCAAACCTGTGTGTGTGTGTGTGTGTGTGTGTGTGTGTGTTTGCAAATTCTGATTTTCCTTTGGTTCGTAATAGGTTCTGTTTTTACTGTATTTGTGAAAAGTCTGACCTAATGTGCAAGTCAAAAAAATGCATATGGAGGAACACATATTTCACACATTGCCCTTTTCACACAGAGATCTCACTATAGGGCCACAATAGCCCCATTTCTACCGAGCAGTGCGGTACGGTACACTTCAGTTAGGTGCACTTTTCTTCCATTTCCAGTGCAAAAAGTTGTGGATGGAACCGTTCCTAATTGTTACCATTTTTGGTACCCCTTCTGTTGGGGTACCTAGCACACAGATCTGGTACTAAAAGGTGGAGCTATGAACACTGCAGTCTGTTGATGTGTCAGGAGCGGACGGTCACTCTGCTCAGGGCAGAGTTGTGGCTGGTTTGAGGCAGAACCACTGTTCATATCGTGGAGAGTTTAATTAGTAGACTGCAACTATATAATATAAGGATGTTTTGCTACCTCTTGAAGCAGCCGGAGTCGGAGGAAAAAGTAAATTCATTCACTGGGCCAATTGCCGGGACTTTTAAGGTGAAACATAAACTCGTAATGTTACTCAATGCACGAGCTGACGACATGACTCAATTAACACACCTTAAATATTTTATATTACAACTGTGACCATTACTTTAGTTTTTATATGACAAACACTTTTAGTAATGAGTGGATCTTCAAGCATTTGTATGCATCCATTTAGGCTGGGTTATGCAAACTGCATATATTCCAATCCTCACTCGGAGAAAAGAAAAGTGTTGTGTAGCATCAGGCTAATGCAACCCCCGAGCTTGTCTGACAAGGACTAAGTGCAAAAACCCTCTATTTTTAAATATCCCATGGAGAGAGACACTCACTGCAGCCTGTTTTGTTTTGAGCTATTTTGTTCTGAAAATGTTGGAGAAGCAGTGAGTGACAATAACCATGCCCATATTTAAAGGCACGGTTTGCAGTGGAAACGCTAGGGTCTAGGTACCATGTCTGAAGGGTTACTTTTGGTCCCAAAGGTACCATACCAAAAATGTTTGGTGGAAACGGGCCTAATAAAGCCCCGTCTTTACACCGCCTTCCCTTTTTTACATAGAACCAAACAACAGCAGCATCATGCAGCTCCAGTTTGTGATTCAAGACGCATGCCGGCATCGTGGAAGCAAAAGAGGTGTGACATGTAGCACAACAGCGTCGGCCTCTGGTGTGAAATATAACATACACGTCTGCAGTGCTTTCTAATCAATGACAGCGGCATTAACATGGCAATAAGTATGCTTTAGAATAGATGTGAAGATTATACTTTAAGGCTCTCAGTGGTCTCTTTTCCAGCTTTATCTCTTATGTACTTTGAGGTCTTCGGGCAGAGGTCTTTTGTCTGGTTGAAAACTAAAGGGGACAGAGCATTTTCTGTCAGGGTCCCACGGATCTGGAACAATCTGCCCAAGGAAGTCAGGTTGGCTGAGTCAGTGATCTCTTTAAGTCCCCTCTTAAACAAACTTTTATCTGAGAGCCTTTCCTCATTTTACATGAGTTTTAAAGTCATTTAGACACTCTTTAATTTCCTCAGTTTGTATATATCAAAGTGTTTTTATCAGTTCTTTTAAAAGTTGTTGTTTTCATGTTTTGTCTTTAAATTGCTGACATGTAAAACACTTTGTAACTCTATTTTGAAAAGTGCTTTATGAATAAAGATTTTTATGATATAAAAATCATATACTGTCTCTGATCTCGCTGGCTGATCTCACCCCAGGACCTCACTGTTTTCCCAATTTGTGGACATTTTCGACCGCTGTTCTTTTTCTTTGAGTTAGCTGCACACTGCTATCAGCTACTTTTTAAATGGCTGGCTGTCCTTTTGGTACAGATGTTTAGGGGCTGTTACTAACCCCAGTGCCAGCGAGACAGCTCTGCCCCCCCCCCCCATTCCATGACTGTACCTTTAATCAAACGGCAAGATGGAATAACAACGTGAAATTCACGCCTTGAAGAGGCAGTGTCAAAGGGGCTACTGATAGTGATCAGTGAGCACTGTTTATGAGAGTGCCAGTCTGCCCTGCATCCACAACCTCCAGAGTCAGGAGATGGCCTGGTAAAATCATTGTAGACCATCATATCCTGGACACCACCTGTTTCACTTTCTCCCCTCTGGGTGAGGCTACAGAACCTTTTGCCTCAAAACAACCAGACACAAGAACAGTTTCTGTCATACACTATCAATAACCCTGTCATACTAAAACTTCCACTTAACCTCCCTTTCATGAGAATATAATTTTTCTAATACACCTTTTTTTAAAGTGTACATATTATCCGTCACTGTCAATATAAATCCTACATGCAGCATATACAGTATATATAGACAGGTATACATGCATATACTGCTGATAATCATATATTAATCTACTCAGTTTCATCGTATTCTCATCCCAACTTGTCAAATATCACGTGTTGTCAGTGGACTTTCACGTCTAAATATGATATGCAAGGTATCCTTGATGTTCCAAGGCGCCGTGTCAATTTATGCTTGTTACATGCATTGTGTCTTTTCAAAATACACATTTAGATGTTCATTTTGGTTGAAAATAAGTTTTCGTAGTACTCCAGGAGCTGCAGATACTTGACTGGAACGCTGTGTCTTTGTGGAACTAAATGTGTGTACCATTGCATAGCTGAGGTGTGTGTGGATCTGTATCGCTGCTGAAACGAGCCTGGGCCTGTCTCTCGCCCTCTCTGTCACTCACTCACACACACACGCGCACACACACACACACACACACACACACACCGTCCCACTTACTACAGCATTCCACATCCTCCACACACAAACACACAACTCTCCTATTACCTCACATTCCATAGGTGTCACTACACACACACACACACACACACACACACACACAGATTGTTGAATTTCATCATAAAGATGAGAAACCAACAGATAAAGCAGAGCAATCCTCTGTTTCATTCCTTTCTTTGTTTCCTTCTCTTCTTCCCTCTGCCCTCCTCCTTCTCTCCCTCTCTCTTTCTCGCTCTCTCTCCCAACCTCCACTTCTTTCTTCTTTAGTCTGTCCGTCCCTTCCCCCCTCTCTCTTTTCCTGACTTGGCATGTCAGACTGCTCTTGAGAAATAGTTGTGAGTGCACGGCTGATTTGTACAACAGCAGAAAGCATCAGCGGAGCATCGTGCTGGAGCCGGGACTGCTTCAGGACACTGACGTCTGTATCATGTTTACAGGCCCAGAGAACAGGGAGAAGGCTCTCTATATTAGTCATCCATCATTTCTAAGCCAATAATATATACAGCTCTGTGGGAGCAGTAATGTGTGAAACTATGTGTTAGATTTTGTTTCAGTGGAGAGCTGTAGTGTTCAATGACCCAAATTCTAAGAAATACAGTTCTGAGGTAAACCTTGCCTGCTGTGTATCCTGCAGAACCTGAGGAGTACTCCAGGAACCTTAAAGGGCCAGTACGCTGATGTTACCCATGGAAATCAGTTTACTGGCACCTGGTGAAACAGCTGCATCACATCATCTGTGGCTCTGGACGTGCTTTGTCAAGTCTGACCATGCACTGTGACTGACCAGGTGAAGTAGGTTGGGTTTGAACTGTTGGTATGAACAGCAAATGTACAGTTTGCATATAAGTCTCTATTTATGTTGGTACAACACTGAAAATTGACGTTTTTTTTCTTCAGCAACAAATGCACGTGGTTACTTTTTGCCAACACATGCACATGGTTGGGTTCAGACAACAAAGGCATGTGGTTGGGTTTAGGAAAAAAGAACAGGGTTTGGCTTTACATTCATACTGTAAGTGAACACTCCAGAGTGAAAGTTGGTGGCTGTTGGACCCATCCACCACTCCTCCCACCCGCTCTACTTGGACTTTCACACCCTTTACTTACAACACTGTCCGGCCGTGTTACATAATAATGGCAACTGGCCACGTATCATGCCGTCATGGAAGGACAGCTTTTTTCGTCAATGTCCGACGCTTGAAGTCACTGACCAAGCGCATCTATTTCACGACTTAAGCGTGAGACCAGGTTGGTCCCTCAGTGCCTCTGTGTGTTTTTCTGAAGGACAGGGTTCTAAGGAGCCCGTGTTACACTGTCTGTTTAAGGCAGGAATGTGGTGTCATTATACCACCTCACTGTTCTGTATAAAAGTTTGATCACAGAATGGGGGAACAGAGTTGTCTCGCCTTTAAGCTGGCAGCAAGAGTTGTACCAGAGCGCAGTCGAAGTCTGTGTAAAAATAATGAACTGGTAGGATGGGACGACAGGGTTTAATTGTTATTGCCATGTTATGCCATTATTGTTTATAAAGCACTGCCTGACCTGTGTGTTATGTCACACCAGAGGACGGTGTTGTTGTGTTACTCTTCATGCCTGTCACGCCTCTTGTGCTTCATAAACGCCAGCATGCTGTCTAATATCACACTTTTGGGCAGCATTATGCCAGTGTTGTTTGGTTTTGTATATAAAAAAGGAAAGGCTGCATAAGAAAGGGTCTCCATCTTGGAAGTATTGTGGGATCAATGTGTAAGAATGGCTAGAGATACCTAAGTTATATCTGTCCTTGGGAATTCTTCAGCCTCTTTAAGTATTCAGGGAGGTGACCCTTTCCAAATGTTACCTGAATACCATTTAAAGGTTCTCTTTATGGTGCTTTCTAAGAAGCCTCATAGAAACCTTTCATTTTTAAGGCTCTCATTGTAATTATGTCAAATTATAAATAGACATGCATCTAATGGATTATTCTTTGCACCCTCTGGTGCTAAAAGATACAACTCAAATCTGTCGTTTCCAAACACCCCCGGCTTTATGTGCTCTGCTAAATGCTAGTTAAGGCTGCTGCTTTAACAAGTGATGATCCCAGCTGAGGAATTCCTGCCTTCAGGCTGTGACTAACAGCAGAAACAACAGCAGGGATTGTGTAGCCTGAAGCACAGGAGAGGCTCACGTAGGTGTGGCCTGAGTGTTGCTTAACCTGTTGACAGACAGCCCTGGTAGAAACTCCTGAATAGCTGCCAGCCACACACACACACACACACACACACACACACACACACACACAGATAGTTGGCTGGTTCAAAGCAGCTCCTCCTTACACACAACAGCCAGAAATGGAGGGTGGAAGAACCAAAATATCTTACACAAGAAGAACTGCTTTTACTACAGCTGAGACTGACTAAAACACCAGTAACTTTCTAACCCGAATCTTATTGTATCACACTGAATTGACTTTGTGTTTCACTTCAGTCATTCATTCATAAGATCTTGTTAACACGTCCGTTAGGAAACAGGGAAAATCTGAAGTAAAAAGGACCATGACTGTGACCCACCACCTTGAGAAATGAGTATGTGCAATACACAACAGCAGATGTGTATGCGTGTCCACAGAGCTGCCCACACCTGTGTTTAAGGACTTTACTAACCTGCACTTACACAGGTAGCAAAGACTTGAGCTAAACCCTGCTGACACACCCTCTGATCACGGTGTGTGTGTGTCGTGACAGAGATTACAGTCTTTATTTCTCTGCTCAAAACATACTTATGATGAAGTGCTGAAGCCTTCGTCTTCACACTGGAATACAACACAGGAGCTCGAAACCACTGTGACATGAAGCTGCATGAAAAGCATCAATGCATCAGCGTTTTGTAATGTTAGATCTCCACAGAAATGCTAGGAAAAACAACCGTCCAAAGGTGTATGGTTTAAAATGGTTTCACAACCACAGGGGTGTAAATCTCCACACTGGTGAACTGTGACACTTTGATCACTCACATAAATCTGTTGAGAAAGCTGCAGCTGAGACTGCAGTGTTGACTCTGATTCAGCACAGAGTGGTGGGGAAAAACATCCAGTGATTCATAGCTTGTTTGTCTGCTAACTGTACTCAACTGTGCTGTGAAACCATGGGCCAAATACAGGTATATACTGAACACCTTTAGTGGAGAAGGCTTCACTTACTGAGACAACAAGAAAACTTTAGCATTAGTGCCTGATCCATTACAATACATTTAATCATTTCGTAATTTTAAATATTACTACGGAAGAGAGCCCCTTCACTTAATACCTTTAAAGAACACTTCGCCCACAAAATGACCATTTCCATATGAATCCCTCACCGTGTGTAACGTTTTGTGAGAAAAACGTGTTTCTTCACATGCCTCCACAGGGAACAAAGAATAGAGAAAAGGTGTACATTTTTCAGGAATTGAAGGAAATAGGGTCAACATTCAACAACAGTAAAACTATATCCATATACAAACTCTCACACAACTTTTGCAGTATAATCCAAGTCTCATTTATCCAGTGGTATGCTCAGTACTACACAAACATTTTTACCTACATCTACCTGTGTGCACCATGCCCTGTGTGTGCCTGTGTACTTTACTTCACCGTGCATGAAGGTGTTGGTACTGTTGTGTTTGAAATTAATGTTTTAGCAAAAATTCGTAAACCAAACAACGTTTGTAAACAGATGTTAGTTTTGCTGCTGTTAAACCCAGTCCCTGTTTACTTCAGTTCATGAGGAATGTTCACCTTTTTTGGATTCTCCATTCACCATGGATGAATGCAAGAAAAGCTACGTTTTCTTCGTGAATTCAAGGTAACACACAGTGAGTCTTTTTTTTTTTTTTTAAAAATGATCATTTTGCATGTCAGAATTAAGGTTAAATCTTCATGACATTTGTAAATTTAAGAGGTACGAGTTGAGAGTTAGAGTATGATCCTTTCTGGACTGAAGTGAGGCCCCAAATGGTAAATCATAAATGGTAAATGTACTGCACTTGTATAGTGCCTTTCTACTCTTCTGACCACTCAAAGTGCTTTAACACTACGAGTCACGTTCACCTATTGACACACAAATTCATACACTGGTGGCTGAGGCTACCTGCTACTCAGCTTTTAACACACACACACACACACACACACACACACACACACTGATGGAACAGCCATTGGGAGTTGCTCAAGGGTGCTTTCACATGCAGACTGGAGGAGCCAGGAACTGAGCGCCTCATCTTCTGATTAGATGATAACCTGCTCTACCTTCAGAGCCACAGTCGCCCCATACACTCCTCAGTCTGCTCTCAAATCAGTGGTACTCAAACTGTGGGGTGGGCCCCCCTTGGGGGCATAAACCACTGCAGTTGGGGGGTGGTGACCAGGGGGAAAATATTTCATAAAACAAAGTTTATTAAATATGATTTATGTAGAAAAAATAAACAAACAAGAATTTGCTGATGCTATCATGCTGACCTTTATTTCACTAAAATTCACCAAAATTCTCTTTTATTAGTTGCTTCCCCAATTTCTGTTAATGATTGGAAAAAAAATATGGGGCAGAAAGCATGAACTTTGTTTTTGGCTTCTGAAGTGGGGCATGACAGAAAAAGTTTGAGAACCAATAACTTAAATTGTTGTTATCAGGTAAAACCACTTAATTTGTACTTGTGCTTAGCCTGTTCCCAAAGCTTGAATGGGAATATTGCAACATTGAATACATTAATTTGCATGTGCACCGATTTAGAGATAACGGGTATTTCTGTCACCTAGCATTAGGGCTAGATTCAGTAAGAAATATCTTCAATTAATCAAAGCTTCATGGGGGCCAGACTTTGTTGAAACATCAGTTTTCAGTTGATCCACCTAAAATACCATTCACCATTAGCCACTTCATCAGAATGCAGGTGGCAGTAACAGTAGCATCAATAGCTAAAAAAAAAGAGAATACTTTGCAGGACAGCTAAGCTGTTATTTACAGTTTTGAGGTGATGTGTCGAGCTCCTTGCAGATTTACAATATGAAAGTTTTACGGCAGCTTTTTGGCACTAAACACTTTGGGGATCATCTTCGGACACCCACATGTCACACTGGGTCAAACTGTCCCAGTATGAGTAGTGCTAGACTGCTGGTGAACTATCAGTTTAAATGCTTTTGTCTGAGATTTACTTATTTATTTATTCTAAATGGAGCACTCCAGTACTGATTTGGACACTGATTATCATGGCAACGAGCAAAGCTTCAAAGCATAAATATCAGTACTACCTAGCATGCACATCTCTCAAGAATCAGACTTTTAATTACGGGCCCTCACTCACAGTAGCAAAACTGCCCTGCTGAATCTACCACTTGTGTTTCCACATTGCTTATTTGCAAAATACAGATCATAAAATAACATCCGATATTTCCTCCCCAAGCTATAGGTTTTTCTGGTGAATTCGGCCAGTATTGTCTCAGCCAAAACAGGGAAGTTTATTCCTAATTTGGGAACAGACTGTGTTAAATAATCCAAGCTTAATGGTTCACTTGATAGCTTTTCAAAGTCACATCTCAGAGTTTTGTTTATGCTTTCAAAAGACCATGAGAAGCAGTTGAGAGGACTTTGAGCTTGGATTATTTTGTTACACATCAGGAGAACAGTTTCCATTTTCAGGACGGATTCAATGACTCCCATGTCCTGTCTTTGGACTGTAGAAACACTCCCAGGTGAACAAGCGAAGAACAGGCATTCTAGCCAGAATGCTAACAGTGCTACAACTGAGTGAGCATGTTGCCATAAATCTATCTCTACACAAACCCACAGCTGTAATACATGAACTCACACTATTCATGCTAACTGTAAAGACAACACAGTAAAACAGTCTGACCTGACCTATTGAGTGAAAAAATTTAATTTGGTCCAGTCTGTTCACACTCTGGGAGATGACTACTGACAACTAAGAATGTTAATTTGCATGGGAACATGTTATATGGGGGAGTTAATGGGCAGTCCATGACCGGTGTGGTATGAGTCAGTCCAGAACAGGACAAAGACTAGTCTTTTAGCACTGGTCTAAATCTCAATGGGTCTCAAAGACACTGCAGCATTTATGTCCAAAGTGACTGTGGTCACTTATCTGGCAAATTTCACAGACTCAAGAAACTTGACGTGACAATACAAATCAAACATTGTTACTTTGGAGTGGTTATTAAAGAGAATGTTGTTGGGTGTCCTGGTGGTCCGGAGGTTTAAGATGCTGATCCTGTAATCACAACCCCCCTTATTCAAGTCTTGTAGGCCAGTATGAGCTGAGCACCATGTGGTGTAGAACACTTAAAGTCAATCAATTAATCAATCCATGTAAATAAAGGATTTTCCTATTTGGCCACGTCCCCACAGATGGACGATCCTGGGCAGAAAAGGCTTTTAAAAGTTGACATCTGATGACATCTTCTTGTACCAGCAACAATAACGCTTTATGACAAATTGTTGTTGTTTTTTAATAGTTGTTAGTTGGTGAAAGACAGGGGTGCAACAGGAGAGCTCACCTGATCATGTTGAGCATGTACACGCACGTTTCAACACACAATTGTTTACACTGGTGGCAGGGAAGATGAACCTGCATTACAGCCATAAAACACCAGACAATTTTGTACATATTGTTATTACTGAGGAGACTCACAATAAATACAGTCATATTTCAAACTGCATCATCTTCATCATGTCAGAGAAGTCGTGTTCATCTGTGTCATCGTCACTTTTCCTCTGTCATATGGTACCAAAAGCAGCGACAGCAGCTTGACAATGTTTGTAATCTTGTCCTCCATAGATATTTTGCTGTTCAGAGTGATCACTGAGATCCAAAACTTTCCATCTCCGGTGTCTCCTAATCCTTTCAGGTGCTCTGCGCAGTGTCCCAGAGCCCCACAGTATCTGGGTCAAAGGTGACTCTGTCTACTGAGTCACGTCTGCTGGCATGCATGAGTCACACAGGACTACTTATAGTTCTCTACTGAGACAAACTGTCAGGTAAAGTCAGGATCTGGGACTAAGATGAGAGAATATAGAGCACAACTTTACTACCTGACTTGTGTTCTGATTGGCTGATTCACTGACTGACTGACTTTATGGGTGACACCTGTGTGAGCTTTAACTCAGGGGTCAGTGAAGATGACTGTGTTGGGTGGATCTGTATGTGTGTGGTTGGGTAGATGGGGGTGGGTGGCTAATCACCGGAGCCAAACAACCTGGGGTGTCTCTGTGCATGTGTGTGTGTGTGTGTGTGTGTGTGAGATGCAGGAGACAGAATGGAATTCCTGCTGTAAGCCAGGCCTCCATGACTCAGTCAGTGAGTCAGGAGGAATACATGGACAAAAAATGTGTACTGACACAATGAGGGCCGCTCCACTACTGAGACTGTCATTCATATCTTTATACCTATATTGCAATGCATGACAAGGACCTGTACGTATAATATCGAAATATAGAAGCAGGGGAAAATGTCTGCTGGCTGTATGCTTGTCTGAGATGTGGTTGTAACAGACTAACCATGTTGCAGACAAAAAACTGGTCCCGCTGATTAAAAAAAGATCTTCTTCCTCTGTGCCACAGAGCTCCATTGTTATCCAAAAAACTATTAAAAACACATCAGTGAGACACACTGTCGTAGTGCCTGACATGTTTCTTCTTTACATCCACTGTCCTGCTGCCAGAAGTACTCATTAGAGCACGAAACACAGATTAATCCGCTGCTGAAAATATTCCCTCCAAATGCACCATTTCCTCCTGTTTGAGTAACGTCTGACAAAAACAGTGACCAGCTGTTTGAGGGAAATTACCAAACCTTTTAAAAACAAAACTTTATATGTGTTAAATATCTGGCTTGGGACTGAGAGCTACAGACAGGATAGAGACATTACTGTCATTAAAGTAGATTTCTCAAAGCAAGGCAACAAAGCATTGCTATGGACTGGTAATCACTTTTCACATTTCAGATGATAGCTCTCTTCTTACCTTCACTGACACTCAGGGGGACCTTGTTTTTTTTTTTTCTCCATGAAACAATATCGCTGCATCATCATACATTACTGCAGAACCATCTTTGCATTTCCAAACTGGGGGGTTTCTAAAGAGAGTTACATTGTTGGACAACAATGTTGATCAACATCACAAGTGTCTTTAGCTAGCATTACCTTGTAGAGATGTTTTAGTCTTTGACACTCAGCAAGGAGCATAAACCTTATAACTGAGTACATACTGTCAGCTCTGTCCACAGAGACAGATGGAGGCAGAGCAACGTTTCCTGCAACAATATAGCTCCTGCGAAGACATTAGGACAAAGTTATCTCCAATCTCTCAAAGGTATCTCCTCGAAGAAAACAGCAAGATATGTTAGTGCAGGTCACAGCCTAAGAGACAACCAACACAACAACACATAACAAGTTAGTTAGTTGTTGTTTGTTAATTGTTAGTTTGTACTATAGTGTGACTTTGGTAAACCTGAACTAACGCTTTTAAAAGACAAAGTCACACAATAACAATCCTGTGTTAAGTGATGTTAAATCACTGTTTTTCTCAATGGAGTTTGGCTTTGAAGAGAGCAACATAATGGCTTTAGTGCGCTGTTGGGAATTGCTGTCTGACCATAAGGTAAAGCATTGAAGATACTCTCAATACACTTACACACAGCATACACTTAAACTGTTAATGATTCTTTTAAGTGGGACTTTTCTTTTAGGTGGCTGAAATATGATTTGATGCTGACCCTTCCACAGCAGCTTAGCTTTCATGTCAGACTCCAGTCTGCATCTCCAAACTGGGGGCATGCCAACTGACATATATTGTATATAATATGCTTTCTATGAATAACTACCCCATACAACCCTGCCACAAAAGATCCAAACTATCCCTTTAACAGTCCTAAGTATTTTCCCACCTCAGGTGCAGTCTTGAAATCTGATGTAGCAATCCAATGTTGATATTCAACATACGTACAGAGATATGATTACAGTCCATTAACACACATACACAGAATCAAGTCAGAACTTTCCTGTGAATGGGACTGTACGTAATCCACTGGGTTCAGGTCCTGATCCTGAAATGCACAGATCTAATTGTAGCCATGTTACACGCCTTCTAATAAAATTTTAAATGCCAAAAAAGTATGTCACAGATCTTCATGTTTTCTATCTTTATCATCTCTGCTTCACTTTCCGGTTGAATGCTGGAGGTTTGAGACTACAAACAGAACTATAAGCTTTACTTACTTTACATTCAAGCCTTCAAAAAGTGACAAAAATTGATGTTGCATTTGAATTAACATTGAGAATGGGCCGACACAACATGGCAGCATTGTACAGTCAACAGAAAAGCTTTGACATGGCTGCCTCTGAGTTCCACAACAGTGGAGTGTTATTTTATATTAATTACACACTAATTACTGGCGTGTAATTACTCGTTAGCACACAGCGATCTCCTCCACAGTATTTCACTGTCTGCCACATTCCTGACTGTGTAGTTACCCCAAACACACACACACACACACACACACACACACACACACAGTGGTATGACACGAGCAGTGAGCCAACACTGACGCAGAAGCTTTTTAAACAATAGCAGGGAAGGACTGTTGCTGCCAGTTTCTTTCTCTTTCTATCTCTCCTCCTTCCATTCTCTCCCTCCTTGACAAACCATTACTCTCTTCCTCCGGTCAAACAGTCCCCCTCTGTCTCCCTCTGTGTTACTAGATCAATGTCATATTCAATACTCGCACATATCATCTTGTCCTGCCTCTCTGTCTGCTCTCCTCCTCTCCTTGCTCTTGTTTTACTGGAACGTTTTTCTCTTTCAGCCGACTGATCGCCTGCCTCTGTCCTCTGGCCATAAAACCTTCATTTCTTTCCACTTTCCTCTGAGTCAGCAGAAAGACAGACCACGGCTCTCCCTCTCTCTCTCCTTTCTTTCTTTCTGCCATAAAGCGGACGACGGCCCTCTGCTGTGTGCTCCGATTCTGTGAAGCGATGCGTTCAAGGTAGAAAGTTTATAAGAAAACCGTGTATCTTTGGAGTCAGGAAAGTTCTCAGGGGGATGACAGGCATCAAGTCACAAACTTTTACTAAATTCTCCCTGTAGTATTCAGATATGCGACCTAGAAGTGTCACATTTTTGTGGCATATTCTGTTTTCACAACTTCTTTTTGATGTTTTACAGCATCTAGCTTCCATTTTTATTATGTTCGTGGGCTTTACAGAAAGTCTTTAACTTAAAAACTCTTGCTAAACAAAACAAGACGACAACAGAGAGCTGTAGGAACTCCATCAACTGTGTCCTTTTGGTCCATGCACATTCCTTTACAGTCTCCTCGACCTGTGTGTACTGACTTTAAACCCTTAACCACAAACACACACACACACACACACACACACACTCCCCACTGAGAGCCAACAAAAGGTAGGAATCCACAGAGAAAACTCCAGTTTCCCTCTCCTCCCCCTTCACATTTTCCTTTTCTTCATACTCAAGTCTCCCTCACCCCCCTCCTTTCCTCCCTCCCCACCTCAGTCTGTGCACAGCTGGGGCATAGCAGGTCCTGCTAAAACACTCTCACACACTCTGAACCACAGGGGGATGAAGGAGCAGACAAACACCAAAAAAGGCACAAGGTTTTTAAAAAGCTGTAGAGTGCCACAGAGGCAGTGATTTGTTCACACTCAACACACAAACACGCACACTCACCAGATAGTTCATTTTGTCCCTGCTGCAGTGAGGCGGCTGTGCTAACTCCGGGGCAGGGCTGTAGCTCAGCCCCTGTGAGATACTTTGCCAACTAGATCCTTTGCTGAGTAGATCCCAAAAGATCCCAAAACTCCTCCAAGTCTCCTCCCCCACCCTCCTTCCTTCCAATGTCCTTCTGTCCTCCCTCCTTTTTTCTTCTCTGTGTCGCTCCTTCTGTCTTGTTCAGTCTTGTTTTCAGTTTTCGAGCAGATCCCGACACATTCTGCCGCTCCGTGATCTCACACAGCAAGAATGAGACTGCTGCTTGGCCCATTTACTTTTACCCCGCTCCCCTTCTTTCTCCCTTGATCTCCCTCCCTCCCTCTCTCTCTCTCCTGCTTGAGGAAAAGAGGGAGGAGTGTGTAACCCGACACGTCACTTCCTGCTGGATCCTGATATTCCCTCTCTCCAGTCTGGCCATTGGCCCGAGGAGCTCTTCTCATGCAAATAAGCTTTGCCCTCCCACTGTCCCAGCTCCCCCCCTCCTCCTCTCTCTCGCTCTCTCTCTCTCTCTCTCCCCCTGGCTGTGAGGGACTGTCAGTGCTTTGGAATGCTGCTGAGACACACTCACACACAGTGGACTGCACATGAGCATAAGGCAACATTACCTCATCTAACTGTCTCTACCCTCAGATTGGTGGTCCTTTCTCTGCTGGTCTATAAGAGCTGCTAACGAACCTGATGTCCAGACAGTAGACAATCGGTACGTTTACATGCACAGTAAAGTCAAGCTACAGTTATAGCTCGACTACTGTCCTTGTCCCAGTATACAAGCATGGGAGGGGAAATGATTTATTGACCGAAGTATGTCCGACTGGTACGATAGGTGGCAATATACACCTTTCAGCTTGTTAGTATTGGACCTTTTTTCGGTTGACATATTACCTCACATACCAAACAATTGACAAACAAGTTAGCTACAGTTAGCTAGCAGCAAACTGTTACCAATTGTATATTCCGTCTGTCCAAAAATACACCGCTCTGGATGTGGATTTTGCCATGTTGTTACAAGCTTCTTCTTCTGTTACACATTTAATGCTATTCGACTTCTCGGTCAAAGCCCGGGATGGAAACTGTGGAGCATGTGCAGAGAGCCTCAACGAGCTCAGGTCTGATTGACTGTTTACATGCAGGAGTAATTCAACTCCCAATTGCGTTATCTGGGTGTGTTAGTCCTACTTTGAGAAATTAAATTTAGTGCAATTTCAGTTGGACTAACACAATAAATCCATTCTCTCTAATGTCAAGTAAATGTACTGACTGTGTGTCATGACTACACACTGTAGAAAAGACAGTTAAGCCCATGTCTGAAAAGTTCTGCATATTTTATCTCGTGGGTCCCATAGTTTCCTAGAATTTAATCTTATTACTTAATTGTAAATTCATTGGACAGTAAATGTGAATAGTGTTTAACTGGAACACTTCCAATTAAATAATACTTATTAATTGCTACTGCAGCATGGAGTCTTTCAGTCACAGTGCACAGCAGGTCAGGCAGAGCTCACGCTCCAGCATATATGATGAATAAAGATTCCAGTCATAACCAAATCTGAAATGAATGATGAATGAATTCTAGCTTGAGTTTGAAGAGAACAGTTATTTTAAGAAGATTCTTCTAGAAATCAACAGCTGCTTATAAACGTAACACAACAGATTAAACTGAGATGACAATATGGTCTGGATTTTTCCTGACATGAACAGCACACTACAAAGGGTATTTCCAGGAAACATCCCAGGTAAATATTAGGAAATGTTGGCTCCTAAAAGGTTGTTTGATCTATCTCAGAATGCTGGGAAAATATCAACATCAATCTTTTATTATATACATTATTTATTTTTGCAACTACAGATTTTTAATCTAACTTTTAGTACTAGAAAAATATAATCAATTGCTTTTTAAGTCCACTAAATAATGCTGATGATAGTCAGTAGAGGTCTTAGTCAGTGGCATATGGCAGGAAGTTCATCAAAACAAAGATGGAGGCACCAGGGAAAGAAATCAGAAAGGTGCCGTCAGTGTTTAAATCAAACATCTGGACTTATTTTGCATCTTTTAAAATGGAGGGAAAGCAGGACTTGGTTATGATACATGCAATTTGCAAGCAGTGTCATATGAGAATAAAATACTCTGGGAAGATTACAAACATGAGGGCTCACCTCACACTCCACCACTCAGAGATAGCGTTAGCTCAACAAAACTACCATTCAACTCGAGAGCGCTGAGCATAACACAGTCCATCACCTACTTCATGTGTAAAGATCTGCGTCTATACAGTGGTGTTGAAAATGAAAGATTTTGTTACATGCTAAAAACAATGGAACCCAGGTACCTGACTCCGTCCTGACGTTTTTTTCAGTCATACCCAAGCTGTACAGAGAAGTGAAGCAGAAAGTTGAGGAATCTTTGAGTACAGCATTTCAGATATTTACCTGAAAATCTTGCGCCTGTATTCACAAAAAATTGCTCCTCGTGACAAATTTTGAAGAAAGTTCTTAGAATTATAATGTTTTCTAAGAATTTCCCCTTAAAGTTAGCTCTAGATCCTGATAAAAGTTTTTGACCTTTTGGACACAAAATGTGGTCACTTCATCATTTTATCCTATTAGACATTTATATGAAATCTTGTAATGAATAGCATCTGAATTCTGGAGTTATGGCCGAAAACATATATTTTTTTTAAGGTCACGGTGACGAACAAAATCTGATCAGTTCATCCTTGCTATACCTCCACTATTTACTGTGTTTCTGCTCCGTTTGAATTTACTATTATGATACTAAATTTGTTTGTCATTTGAAATGCATTTGTCACTAAGATGAGTGATGTTTGTGAGAGGTTTATGAAATAAAGTCTGGATTTATCTATTAGTATTCTGCCTGTATCAAATGTAGGATGTCCAAATATGGCCGTGTGCCCTCTGGTCCTCGCTGCCTCTCCTCTAATATTTTAAGAACAGGAGTTACATTGTGTCGGATGCTGATCAGCCTGGTGCCAACTATCTAGCAGAACATTCCACACACACCTACACACACACTTTACCCTCCATGACCTGGGCACTGCCCTCTCTGACTGCCACACTCAACAACAACAGCCTCTGTTACACTGACCTACAAATGGCAAGTACATCACACACACACACACACACACACACACACACACACAGAACAAGAACAAAAAGCAGTCATTGAGGGTTAGGCCATGTAGGTCAATGTGAATCTGAATATGGTAATATTTTCTGCTGAGGAAGTGGCTCCATGGACACTCAGTTTGTGTGTCTTCACTCTCAGTTCAGGTTAAAGATATCAATAGTGGAGGTCTGACACTGCCAGTCAAGTCTATAATCCTCGAAAACCCTGGTATTCCCTGTGGTGTCTGGTAAAGTACAATTTGAATGTCTTCACAAGATGTGTCTTGGAAAATAGACAACTAAGCAGCTATGATGTCTGCCTGCCATCTGTGCTTCAGTAAAGCAGTGAAGAAGAACCTTCTCAAATGAACTGCACACTTGTTGTGGGATAGAAGTCTTTGAGGATTACTTCTGCGACTCCAGTGTCATCACCAAATTATGTTAATGATGTAAAAATAGAACAAGTGTAAAAAATAGATTCCTGGGCGTGATGATTCACGCGATGATGAATTATATTGGAAACCACACAAAAACACTGTAAAACTACAATTACACACACACACACACACACACACACACAAGTCATGTTTCTCTTACAATTTACATCCATGTCTGTGGAAATATGGATGCATCACACCCATTGTCCCTCGACAGCACAGAAGATCTATACATCAGCACAGTTTCAAGATTAGTGTCACCAGTTAAGTTATGACACTGAGTAATCGCCCGAAAAGGGTTTTATGCAGAACATTATGATGTCAAAGTGAAGTTGACCTTTGACCTTTTGGATATAAAATGTCATCACGCCATCATTCAATCCTGTTAGACATTTGTGTGGAGCTTTGTCATAATAAGCGTATGAATTTTTGAGCCATGGCTGAAACAATACAGTTAGATCATTCAACAATCAGAAACCATGCATTTGAGGTCAACCGATTGATCGGTTTGGCTGATTAATCAGTATTGATAGGACTTTACACAAACTATCGTTTATGGCAGAACGGGACTCTTATAGTGGCCCATCACTGTGTCTGACTGTGTCCCATCATTTATGAGCAGGCCACATTTAAGCTCTTTGTAGACCTACACAATACAAGGATGAGAAACTTTTCAGCTCCACTAATCAATTTGTTGTTGGCCTCCCCTCCAAATAATCAATAATGACCCACATAATTATGTATTGACGAATATCCATCACATAGTTTGATCCTCCTAAAGTTCCTCCTAAAACCACCTCGGTGCCATAGGCCCCGATTCTGTGTTTTGGGGCTCAAGCAACCACAGAAAAGTCTGGGCCAACTGAAAGCAATTTCAGATTAGCTGCCTATGTGAAGGCTATGTTCTGCTTTGTTCCACCGTACTGATGAGCCAATTAAACCACTGGACCAAAGCACCAAGGACTTAAGGTAGCCTGTTATAACTTGCTTGGCTTGTTAACAGGTGGCGTCTCGTAGCCTACAATGTGATGTTGCGTTCTTTATAAGTGTATTATAGCAGCGGTGTCTCACAGCCACAGGGGTGTCAGGATTGATTTGTGCACTTGGCCTATGACTTGTGTTCAGATGAGACTTTTTATGAAATAATTTTGGTATCATTGATTAGAACTTTTCAGTGCATTTAATGTTGTGTATAATAAGTGATAAACTGATTTATAAATATCATAAATGTCATGGGCTAGCAGTTGGTAAAATTTCAGGACCATGGACAGAGCTGATTGTGCCTCCTGGGGCCCAATCCAGAAAGCAGGTTTAACAAACTAAGTCTGACCCTGGTTGGTGATTTGCACTTCAGTAGAGTAATAGGCCACAGTAGCGAATTCAGTGGCTTTATTTCAGCTACGTGGCAACAAAGATAGTAAATTGAAATATTTTCAAATGCAATGCCAACTAACAACGTTCAAATTACATATGCAGTCTATTTAAAAAAAATAAATAAATAAAAAAAAAAAGCACAGCTCACATTTACATTCTGTAGTGGCACCACAATCCCGCTCAATGGGATGTTATTGGCCGATTAATCGGCTATCGGCTTTCTCCTGCTCCAAACTCTTGTTATTATATCTGCCATTAAAAATGCGGTCGACCTCTACTATGGATTACCAGAACCATCCAGGATGCCATAAACACTCTCACTGCAGCCAGTCCGGAAACATGGACAGTTACAAAGCAGCAGCCTACAATGTAAGAGCAGGCAAAAAAGGACTGAACTACAATGCACAGGTTGAAGGAGTTGTCAGGATTATATTTCACTGGAGTTGTAATTTGTATGTATTCATCTGACAAAATCAATCATTGATTGATTGAACGATAGAACGACAAGACAGACAGACAGACAGACAGACAGACAGACAGACAGATAGACAGATAGATAGATAGATAGATAGATAGATAGATAGATCATGTATATAACCAGGTTTCTAATCTGCTTTTTACATGTCAGCATAAAACTGTTTATCTGATAGAGTGAAGTGGTTTCTTGTTTCTTGCAGTTGTATTTTATGTAGAGTTCTGGAACTCGAAGGTTCTCGAACACCAGAAAGACACCAAAAGACAGGATGTGTCTGACTAAGACCATCGGCGCTGCCTTAAAAAAAAAAAGCAGCCCCCTCCTTCTTTTCAATGAGACCGCTGCAGTGATGCAGTGTGAGTACTGACACAGAGTTCTCCAGCAAACAAAAGGCATCTGGCCAAAAAGGTTAAACTTGGCTCAACACTTGCTGCAACGAGACAATGGCCAATCAAATACATCCAAGTATTGATTAGTAGTGTCCTTTGGTCAAGTCTTCTGTTGTTAGTAATTCATATTTTGCAGATGACATGCATTATTCTTCATAGACAAATAATTCTCACTCCTATGTGTTAATGCAACCCACTTGCCAAAATAAATGTTGGCACTGTACGTTTCTTTAAACCATGGAAAAACAGCCCACTTGGGGGCTGAAAAGCTGCTGGAAACCAGGGTTTGAAGCTTCTGGTCAGTTGGTTGATTGGTTGGCTGATGTGCTCTTGTCCGACCAAATGCTCATTGGTTGGACAGTCACTGGCGTTACTTTAAGATGGACTCCTGCATGCAGCTCAGGTGGAAAAGCATTACAGTGCACAGTGTATTTTCAGATATTACAGTGGACATCACATTTATTTTCCACTTGAGGCTACTTGCTTTGGTGGACACACAATGCTACCAGGTAGAGTGCACTCAGTGCACTGGGGCAGATTTAGATAATCTAGAGATAACACACAGATTTTTTCCCCCACTGACAAGTCCATTGGTTGAAGAGTAGGTAGAATTTCAATCGATCAGATTTTCTTTGGTTAATTACAGCCTACTGGAAGCAAAGTCACGGTCCCTAAATAACACCCATGTTTGGGGGCTAAAATAGCCCAGGAAACAGTGACAGGTTGCAAGAGATCATCTGCATTTTGGGGATGAAATGCCACAGTAAAAATAGTGATGGGTATCTAAAAAACACCCATGTTTGATAGCTAAATAGCTGCTAGAAACACAGCAATGTCTCAGTAAAAAAACAACTGCTTTTTGTGCCACTGTACTTGCTTGAAAAACAGCGACAGATCCCTAAAAAAAACCCACACTTCTAGGGGCTATAAAGGCTCAGCAAACACAGTGAGGGGTCGCTAGAGAATACCTATGTTTTGGAGCCGAAAATCCGTAGTAAAAACAGTGACAGGTCCCTGAAAAACACCCACATTTGGTGCTGAACAAGCTGCTAGAAACACAGCAATGTCTCACTAAAAGAACAACCACTTGTCATGCCACTTTCCTGCTGAACAAAAAGCTAAGGGTCCCTAAAAAACACCCACAATGGTGCCTAAAAACCTGTTGGAAACATACCAATGTCTCAGTAAAAAACAACTGCTTTTCATGCCACTATCCCTGCTTGAAAACAGTGACTGGTCCCTAAAAACACCTACAGTTGGTGCCTGGCAATGTCTCAGCAAAAAAACAAACGCTTTTCATGCCACTATCCCTGCTTGAAAACAGTGACCGGTCCCTAAAAAAAACACCTACGTTTGGGCGCTATCAAGCTGCAGGAAAAACAGTGATGGTGCCTAAAAAGCTGCTGAAAACACAGTAATTACTCACTAAAAACAAATGGCTTTGTTGTTTGCTGGTCATAAACAGTGGTCTGCAGTTTTCTGCAGACTGGCAGTTGTCTCACCTTGGTGTCATGTCACCCACCATTCCCTCAACCTTTTGATGACAAAATAAGACTGTGGCATGTTTGACGTCAGATGTTAACGTATTCGTGTTTTACAGGAACTAACATTGCCAACATTTTCCTCTGGTGACTTGGCTGGTTTCTGAAAGCGGCTGTCTGCTGTGTGCTATCACTGTAATCTTACACACAGAGGCTGCAAGTCACTTGCCTGACTACAATAAATGGATTCCTCTTTTTCTTCTTAGATTAAAATCCCATTTTTAAATAGCAGTCGAATCAGATGAATGACAGTGTGTGTGTGTGTGTGTGTGTGTGTGTGTGAGCGAGCATCTCCACTCCTCTGTTCACTCTTCCTCCATTCTCTCTCCATTCACATGGTTAATAACTCCATTAACCCCTGTCAGCTCTCTGCTCTGGTCCAGCGGCTGACACACACTAATTGATGAGCTTGGAGTGTGTGTGTGTGCATGGGACTGTGTGTTCATCATTTAAGCTGCTTATTATAAGAGCAAGTGATCTCTCTCAGCCCCAAGCACAAAATACAAATGGCTGCTCTTGGGTGAAAAACTTGTATGTCCATTTTTTTGTGACGTTATTGAACTACTAATGTCTCAAAGGGCTGATGAGCGTTTCTAACCCACCTGGGTTTTATAAGCCTTTGGCTCTGGCCTAAAAGATGTGTCCAACCAAGAAAATGAAACAAGGTTGTTCTTCTTGTCAAGCTGACATTTTGGAGATACAAGGTTTCCACCTGAGAGCTGTGAAGTGCTTCTCATTCACCACACACAGGCAGAGTTGTGCACAAATTCTAATGACAGTGGCATTTGGTGTTAATACCTGGGGCCAGACATTGGGGCAGTTATTTTTAATTCAACACAAGCAGCAGTGACGGGACAAATGGATCACTGTATTGATACTAAATCGCATATTACACACACACACACACACACACACACACACACACACACACACACACACACACACACACACACAGTAGCATAATAGGATTGGTGTTTGTCCCAATATGAAATTCATTTCCTGTGATGTTGTGTGTGTTGAGTCAGTGATTTTTAAAACTGGAATTCTATTGTTGGGCTCCGTCCAGCTAAAGCACCCCAGAGAGCGGACGTGCAGAGTGTGTGTGAGTGTGTAATCATGGCTGGGAGGGCAGCTGCTGTTTCAGTTTGTGATCAGCAGCTCATTTCAATTTTCTCTCCAATTTTCTCTTTACTGTCTAAAACCAGATACACTCTCAGAGCAGAGCTGATGTATGACCCCAACTACTGTAAACTACAGGCATCACTACTCCCTGCAGTGGGAGCAACTGATTTTGGACTGCAGAAATAAAATCTTTCCATGTCCTACATCACTGCAAGACAAGTCTCTCTCACACACACGCACACACACATAGACAAACTCAAACAGACAAACTTGCATCATCACCAATGGAGTTTTTTCATGTCACATAATAACTCATTTGTTAATAGCGTTAATACAAGAGCACACTACAGCATCCAGCCTGTACAGCACACACATCACTACATGATATTGTATATGAGACGATATTATCTGCCCATTTAACACAGTCAGTTACAGAAGTAGCTGCCACCCTTTTCTTTTTTTACTTTTGGCCATAAAAGATGAAAACAACACATACCAAATAATGTAAGTCATTGTAACCACTGAAATTCAATAAAGTTAATTTGAAATTGACTCCACAAACACACATTACACAGCACATGGGATAAGTTTACCTTTAGTGCAAAAAGACCTTTCTGGAAGAAATGTTTTCATTCTAACCCAAGCCATCATCTTTTTCCTAAGACGTACAGGCAAACTCCTCCCAGCATCCATGAAACACAGATTATTATCAGCATTTAGGGATCCTCGGATCGGGTATTGGCGCCGATCACGTTATTTTTACAAAATCGGAATTGGTAATAAAAGATTGGAGGAATCAAAACAACAAAAATGGCCAGGTTTTTCATCTGTGTTGTTCATTGTTGCCTCTGCTTTCCAATGTATTAAGTGTGGCGATCCTGTATATTTTAAAAATATATATTTTTTATAAGACAGTCAGCTGATGGCTTGCTCACTTCCAGACACACCCACCGGTGCTATCGGCCAGTGGGATGGCTTGATCAGCTGAGCCCAGGTAGACCAGCCCCTACATTATGCCGCTCCTGGCAGTATGGCGAGAGACGCCGGCGAGTGAGAAATGAGCCAGAAGTCCTCTGCGTATTCGGCCCACCACGGCATTTTACACCGCTCAAAGTCCGCGAAATAGGTGCTCTTCCCTGTGGAATATCATCCATCCGGCCACCGGCCTCACCTCAGATTCCCCGCCATGGATATCAAGGGATCCTACGGAGCCTCCACGCCCGAAACAACACCAGAGCGTTACAGCATTCACCCACGGTCCTGTGAGTTGGCAAAAGCCGGGGGTTACTTTTCGTTTCATTATTCCTTATTTGGAACCTTCGGGCCGGGTTGATTTATTGTTTTGAAACTGAACTGGCGTACAGTGGATTTTCTTTACTTCCTTGTTTACGAGAAAACCTGGGGTGTGGATTGAACTGAATTGAACTGTGATATGTTATTTGGAAAGAACATATCACATAACATTTATTTTCTTTGGTGAAAAAAATAAATACTGTCTTGAAACTGATTACTGTTGTATTTGTATTTTTGAAAATTGAGTATAATTCTTTTGTTCAACAGAAACCAGGTAAAAACAATTTAATTTTGGTGTAAAGGGACCTGTTTTATAGGTTTTATGGTTACTTTGTGGGGTTTGACTGAGTAAAAGAAAAATATTTGTTTCATGAGAAACAAAAGATATAGGCCTATTTTGTTTGTGGAAGACAAGAAAGGAAGACCTGCTGAACCACCGATAAGCTTTTTGGATACTATCTAAATAAAAAGGAAACCTTATGGGACAACTTGGATGCATTCTCTTTTTTTTTTCTTTCTTAATGCTTTGCAAAGTATCGGATCGGACTCGGTATCGGATTCGGTTTCAAAATAAAGGACTTGGTATCGGATCGGATGCAAAAAAAAATGTGATCGGGACATCCCTACCAACTTTATTTAACAAAAGTATAAAATTCAGCTCATTAATAACTGTCAAGGTTCATTGACAAAACAATTGTTTTTTCTAGTCACTCATTTTAGCTTAAGCACTGACACATTGCATAAATTAGCCTAGCAGCTAGTGAAGATTTACTCTACTCATAGCAAACAAATTACATGGATTATTTATACTTTTTCTTACTCACCAAGTCACTGCATCTCCCGACTAGGGCTGCCACTAACGATTATTTTCATTGTCGACTAATCTGTCGATTATTTCTTCGATTAGTCGACTAATCATTTCATCGAGAAAAGTGTTAAAATGTTGAAAAATGTCGGTCTGTCTCGCCCAAACCCCAAAATTACGTCATCTAATGTCTTGTTTCATACTCACGCCGAAGGGTTTTAGTTCACTGTCACGGGAGAGTGTGTAAAGCTGCCAATATCTGAACGTAAGAAGCTGCAGTAAGAGTATTTTGGGGTACTTTTATAGTACTTTTCTATGAAAAATGACTCAAACCGATTAGTCGACTACTAAAATAGTCACCGATTATTTTAATAGTCGATTAGTCATTGATTAGTCGACTAATCATGGCAGCCCTACTCCTGACAGAACAGCACTGTTGAATTTCAGCCTGCATGCGTGTATTTTCAGCCCAACATTGTTTAAACAGAGCAGCTGTTGTTGCTGTAAGAAGTTAGCGTAGTGAGATGCTCGTCTGGGCAGGCTTGGGTTGGCTCCCATTTTCTCCAAATTCAATAATATTTCTACACTAGTGACTTATTCCCGTGTAAAGAGCGTTATCCTCGTCATCTGTCTCTTGGCTGCATGCCATCTGCCTGTTGCTCTTAAAAGGTGACACAGACTTTCAAAGTAAAGGCCTAACCTAAAGATGATATGGATCGATGTTTTCACTTTGCATCAATGCTACTGGATCGTAGATGATTGCACCAATATGTCGATCCAGATCGATGGATCGTCACAACTCTAACTCACCACAACTATCTACAGTTCCTTCTTAGAGAGGGCAAGCTTTTGGCTGCATTTTGGATTCAATAACTTACTTAGCTTTGCGGGATGAAGGTGAAGCATTTTGTGAATAGCACTGGATGCCATCACACAAGGGCTGAAACTGCTACTGGCTGACCTTGACTTATCCACCCATTTCAACTGCTGAAGAAGAGTGTTTTGGTACTAGAGG
Source organism: Epinephelus moara (assembly GCF_006386435.1). Lineage (NCBI taxonomy): Eukaryota > Metazoa > Chordata > Actinopteri > Perciformes > Serranidae > Epinephelus > Epinephelus moara. The sequence continues at coordinate 5,094,041 of NC_065525.1, forward strand.
CTTTCAAGTAAATACCAGAGAATGGGTTCAGACTTCCTGTTGAAGTTGGGGGTTGGAAAAGTCCAGTGAGAGGGTTTGTCCACACACACACACACACACACACACACACGCATGTACAGAGAGAGAGAGACAGAGTGAAGGGAGTTTTGCACAAACAGTCCCTCTGTCAGTGTGATGTCAGAGTTTGGGGAGGTCAGAGGGTCAGTCACAAAAAATGATCGACTAGTTGATTATACAGAGCACACACACACACACACACACACACACACACAAAAATGAAATGAAAAAGTTAACATCTTTAACAGACAATAAGACCCAAGACAAGTACACTTTAAATAGAACTAAAAAAGCAAATAGCTTCATTCAGAATGGAACATTTACATAAGTGAAATCATAAGAGAAGCTGTCTGTGCAAAAGGATTCTGCAGTCGTGTCTCTCATGCCTCTATCTTGGAGGTCAACAGTCTTTTTATCAGCTGTAATCTCTTTCAATATGGGACTGCACAGTGTGAATGCATCCTATTCACTGCACAGTAACAGCCATTCAGAGCTGCCTGGGCCATTATCATAAAACTGTGGCATGAATGCCACCCTGTCAGTGCAACATAAAGAAGACAAGACATACTGGACACCTATTGTAGAGACATACACACTAAATTCACACTGTCTTTACCATGGTGTTTCAGACAGTCCTACGGATGGGATGCAGTTTGATGGATAGAGCACAATGTATCTGTGATTCAGCCATGTAACTGGAGCTACACATGTGAACAGTGTGATGTGATGGACTGGGTATTAAACCTCAGTACTGCTTTAACCACTGACAGAAATAATGTCTGCAGCCAATCAAAAACTGTCACGTACCAATAAAAGTATTGTTTTAATAAAATGTCAAACCCCTGCCATCCCCAGCAGTGATTATCCTGAAAACATTCCCACAGACTGACACAGTGGAGAATCAGTCATGCCAGAGGCAACACTTTGTTCTACTGTGTCAGACAATCAGCTCTTTGACAGTGAAGTAAAATGACAGCCACTGTAGGGAACATCACACACACAGCCTATGGGATGTGTCAAGCATGGACCTATTCACCTTTCTGTGTCCCACACCATTCTGTCTGTGTAGTGAGCTGTCTCTCTTCCTGTAGCCAGGACATTCACATCAGCAGGGGGCACACTGAAGTAAAGTACTGCAACCACTGGTGTAAATATTGTTTCAATTACTTCTACAACTAGCTGTCTTTTTATTTTCATATCGTATCATTTTTTTAATAAACTTATTTAGGGTATAACATCACTGTGTCCAGTGTTCTGTTTCGAACATACATTCCCACAGGAAATTAGATCAACAAATCAGTTTATTTGAAACTACACTTTTTTGAAACTACATTTTTACATCAACCTGCCTATAGGGGTAAAGGATGGAAATTAGCCGTGGGCTACAATCTGGCGTATTTACATATACTCACGTATTTGTTCATTAATATGCATTGTCCCTATTTCTAAATAAATAAATAAATACAGAGCCACACAGCGCATTGTCAAGATCTGTAAGCTTCTGTGACCTATAGTTTCCCCTAACACCCATCTCATTTACAGTATCTATCTACAGTATCTACAGGCCACTGTCAGCCTTACAATTAACACTATGTACGCAGGTGTGTGTGCAGCATCCTTAGTTTCAGCTGGCAGATGTGTTTTCTACTAGACAAGCCACCACAACCTCACGGGCTGAAAAATGTAGCCAACATGGAAGTGCCAAAAAATGCAGTTTCTTTAATGGCCATTTGAGGCTGGCTCCAGAAGTGAGTCAATCCCAATAGACCCCCATGTTAAAATGCCCAACTTTACAGCAGAAATAAACATGTTTACAGCCTGGAACAAAAACATTGTTTTAGTCACTACAGCTAATTTCAACATTTTTAGTCTAATAATAAACAAAATGCACTCACAAAATGTCAAGTAAGGAAATATTCTTACACCTATCTTCCTTTCTAAACAGAAAAATATAACAGTACAATTTCTGAATTCAAATTCCTCACTTTCACAGGACTAAAAGCCTTTGCATCCCAAATTTGTATTTTTTTGTCCGAAGTAAATGCGCATTTAAAAGTAAATATAACCTCACTTGTCAATCATGCTTACACACTGACTCTTGTCATCTGTCATCACAGTTTTCAGGTTTTATTTTATGCATATTTCGCATCCATCAATAGCTTGTGGAGATTTATTTGACCCTGACGCAGTGAAGAAAATTGGGTTTACCTGCTTACACACAGATCCGCAACAAGAGAGAGGAACAGGACAGAAGTGGACAGGGGGGCAGCAAGAAAAAGACGTGTTAATACATGACAGCAAAGTCCTTTTTGAAAAGTTCAAGGACAAATAGAAGGTAACATCAGCCTGTCTAGAAATGCACAATACCGATGATTATGCTCACAGCAGAGTGCATTTTATGAAATAGACACAGAGTATCATATCACAACCGTGGTGCCAAAGGCAAAACGCTGAAAGAGAGTGGCAACAGCCAGGAAGAAAACTCGAATGGACAGAAGCAAGGGAGAAAATGTGTCTATATATTTTGCCTCATACTGGGAATGTTTGCAGTGAATAGAACCTCAAGATGCCTCAGACTCAGTGTGCAAGGTTTGTGTGTGTAACGAATGTTATCAGATGATGGAGTTAAAGAACTACACAAAAAAAATACTTACTTGTTGTCCAAGACCTTAAGACTAGCTTAACTGCTTTGTTAACTCATCATAAAACATACTTCATTCAAACTTGACAGAGACAAAATAAAACTCACCAAAACCAGCTTGGTGAGTCTTTCCATTGTTGGTTGAAGTAAACCCTTAAATTGCTAAGTTGTTGTGAAAATATGCTGGCTTTACCAGTGCTTTTCCCCTATGGTCTCTCTCTGCTGCTGCTGCTGCTGGTTGCTGGTAATGTTATCCCCACCACTAAGTGTCTCCATTTTGTTAGTTCAGCTGCCTATTCTACCAGTACAGACCGACTTGTGGTGGTGCATGCTGTGTACTACAATACATTGCCTCAATACAGCATCTCGGTATCAGTTTGATAGAAAGACAAGCATCTGTATTTTTGCCAGTACTGAAATCATACCTTCAGGATTTCCAAATCCCCTAGTACTATAACACCTTGATACTGTCCAAGCCTATTATACATATATGTTACCTTCATGTATATTATAGGCCCAGATTTTCACCTGTTACATCAAAACATTCAGCGCTTCATCCCATACATGGGAATCTGAAAAACAGAGCCAGCTGTGTACTTTGAAAGTTACTACAAAATAATACTTCGTTGCATTTAAAATGAGCCAAAAACTTTTTACACTTTTTTACTTTTTTATACTAAGGCCTCAATCTTTAGAGTTTTGATTGCATGAGAATAACAAGAACAACAATAACATTATTGTTATTATCAGCCAGCTAATTCAGAATGCAGCAGCACGTGTACTAACAGGAACTAAGAAACGAGATCATATTTCTCCTGTTTTAGCTTCTCTGCACTGGCTCCCTGTAAAATCCAGAATTGAATTTAAAATCCTACTGTAAACCTATAAAGCTCTAAATGGTCAAGCTCCATCATATCTTAGTGAGCTCATAGTGCCATATTATC
>NC_065525.1:5098284-5120080 GCF_006386435.1 Epinephelus moara
CGTATGCTGTAAAGCCCTGTGAGGCAAATTGTGATTTGTGATATTGGGCTTTATAAATAAAATTGAAAATTGAATTGAAATCACTGGCATCCAACAATGAGTAAATGAGTAAAAAATAAAGTAAGAGACACCAGCTCAGTAAATGAGTCTTGCCTGCATAAAGACTTTAACAGACACATGCAGCAACAATCCAGGCAGTACACAGTCGGTGGTTATATCACTTGTCAACATCACACCGATTAGCACTCCAAGTTGCAGTGAAGAAACAGTATGAACCAAATGTAATGACCAGCTGGGCTGGATTGCTTAATTATAATCAATGTTTGCTGTAACACTCTTTTGCTTACTATGTGGACAGAACATGTTTTATTATGTATGAGTCTAATTTTGATCCTAATGTGTTACCTTAGATCTCGAATATGATTTTGTCATGAAAAAAAAGAGAAGATTTTTAAGTTCCACTCCATGCAACTTCACATCTCACATCATCTGGCTCTGGCTAAAAAAGTGCACTTTACGAATGTTGCACTGTTCCTTTATCTCAAACTGTCAGTACTACTATGACTTTATTTATTGTCATTAAACAGATTAGGACTTCCTGATATATGCAGTCTATCAAGCATGGCTTCAAATGAGTCTGAAGCAAATACTGTCAGCTCTAATACCTTGTTTTCAGATAGACTTTTATAATCTATATCAAATGACACCGTATTAAAACGTGGCACACTGCACCACAGTGTTAAAATTCATGAAGCTTGTGTACAACATGCATCCTGTGAGTGACTAAACTCTGCTGCAGTGTGTGAACATATCACTCCTCTGTTCTATCTCAAAACATCAAATGATTTATCAAAGCAGAGGTCAGGTGTTACTACTCCACTCCATGCTGTCACACCTACCTCTACCTGTGGTGCCCCCTGCAGGCAGTCAAACATTCTACAGAACACCTGCAGGACAGGAAGGGACATCACAATCTATACAGCAGCCATACACATGAGCACAGAAACATACGAGGAAAACTGTGAGTGGCAAATATTGATCTATTAGAGTTGAATGCTTGTATGTTCTGTAACATATTCTTTCATGGTGATTTGTTGTCCATCAGACTGAGGTGTGTTTGACAGATAGAGTTAAAGTGAGCCTTACCTTCAGATCATAAGGGCTATCATTAGAAATCTGGCCTGGTCTTCCTCACACACATACACACACATAGGGAGGTTACTATGGCAACCGAGCCTGAAGGGCCAGTGAATCAGTCTGGACTGATCTAGATTTGCTGATAACACATATAAAGGACACACACTCTCTTGCAGTTGCACAGCACGCACATCTTCACACAAAACACAGTATGAGTACACTTGCACCTGCATGTCCAGACAAAGAGACACAGATGGTAAAGAGTAAGCAACACACACACACACACACACACACACACACACACACAGACACACAGACACACACACACACACACACAGACACACACAGACACACAACACACACACACACACACACACACACACACACACACACACACACACACACAGATCCGCAACAAGATCAGCTGTAATCTGATCAGGCTATGTTTAGAACATAGTGAAATGCTGGTTTGGCTGAAATTTCTTCATCTGACATGATGGGAGATACAGAGTTTAATCACATATTTAATGTAACATATTCACTGCATTCTGACTGTCTGTGGGTCGACCATGACCCGTATCGGAATTAATTAGATTCAACACAAGAATGCATAATAAGGCTTTACACTAGCAATAAATACTCTGAGCAATCCTCCACCCTGACAGGAGGACAGGTTCAGGAGAAATGATGAATATGTCAGCTCAGGGATTAGGCTCACATATAGGGATGAAAACAGCCTCATGTATGAAAGGATAAATATATCAGCCTGGCAAAAAAATATTATGGCTGTCAAAAACTGCAGCTCCTGTAAATCTATTGAAAATGATAGGATATATTGCTTCTGCACTGTTGTAGGGACCAAGAGTAAGATCTATTAAAGTAATGGCTTTTTTTTAATCAAACAATCTAAGTCTGTTATGTAAATGTTTTGTAATGGCTTTAACATGACAGGACCATTAGAAGAGTTAGAAAATTACAATGTCAAGTGATGGATTTAAAGGTCTTGTGTGAAAGACTGAAGGGCATCTATTGGCAGGAATGGAATATAATATTCTTAACAGTGTTTTCATTATTGTATAATCAACTAAAAATAAGAATTGTTGATTTTTTGGTTACTTTAGAATAAGCTGTTTATATCTACGAAGGGAGTGGGTCCTCTTCCACGAAGTCTGTTGTACATAAGCTAGAACAGAAAGATCAGGATCACAAGAACACTGGCTCTAAATAGGGTTGTTTGCGTTTTCGCGTCAGCCACAAGCAGCAGCAGTAAGTCTAAACAGGGATTTATGGTTGTGCGCAGACCCTACGCACGTTGCCTATGCCGTTGTGAGCATTTTTACTTCTGCGGTGGTGTGTCTGTGTCACTCTGCAGTTACACCTCCAAAACACTAGTCGGTGGTGGAGGTTTCTATGAAGTGCTGTGAAATTTAGTTGATTCAAAACACACATTAAGAGCGGCATGGTGGTGTGGTGGTTAGCACTGTTGCCTCACAGCAAGAGGGTTCCTGGTTCGAGCCCTTCTGTGCAGAGTTTGCATGTTCTCCCCGTGTCAACGTGGGCTTTCCCGGGTACTCCAGCTTCCTCCCACAGTCCAAAGACATGCAGATTGGGGACTAGGTTAATTGATAACTCTAAATTGTCTGTAGGTGTGAATGTGAGTGTGAATGGTTGTCTGTCTCTATGTGTCAGCCCTGCGATAGTCTGGTGACCTGTCCAGGGTGGACCCCGCCTCTCGCCCAATGTCAGCTGGGATAGGTTCCAGCCCCCCCCATGACCCTCAAGAGGATAAGCGGTTAGAAAATGGATGGATGGAAAACTAGCGATCTTTTCATCTTTTCATATAAAACCAGGGACAACAGCAACATTTATCAAAGGTAACGGCACACAATTTGGCTCCATTACAACTCACAAAGTTCACTGACAAAACAACTGTCCTGTCCTAAACACGTTTTTTAAACAAATACATCATGCTAACGTTATTAGCACAAGCCTATGGCATTTTACATTGTATTGATTAGCCTAGCCGCCGGCGATCTTTTCCTCTTCCCATATAAAACCAGGGACAACAGCAACATGTAACAAAGGTAAAGGCACACAATTTGGCTCCATTACAACTCACAACATTCACTGACAGAACAACTGCCACACTAAACACGTTTTCCAAACAAATACAAAATGCAAACGTTATTAGCACAAGCCTATGGCATTTTACACTGTATAAACTAGCCTAGCGACAAGCAGCACCACAGTGTTAAAGAGATTTTCTCTTCTCATATGAAACCTGGATAAATCCCGAAGTATAAATCCTTGAAGGATAAATCACACACAAGACTTATAATGCTATTTTAGTGGAGGATTTACTGTCTTCACAATTTATTGTTTCTTATCTGTGAAATAAAAGTAAATACAATCTCCATTTCCACTGAGGGAAATGGTGTCAGTATACAGAAACAGACAGGAGGTTTGTGTCACCGCGATGAGTAGTTACAATTCTGGGGAGGTGCACGTCAGGCTACAGCGTAGGTTACGGCGTAGGCTCTATGTCGACGTGGAGCCTAGGCCGTAACCTACAGCGTCGATTCAACGCAGAATTATAAAATGCGTGTAACTTCAAGCAGCCGCAAAATGAAGCCAACCCTGAAGTGACAAGAATTAGTTCCACTAATGGCCACTTGAGGCTGGCTACCGAAGTGACCCCCACAGAATAGTACAGAATAAAATAAAAAGAACTTTATTCACCCCGAAGAGAAATTCTGCTGTCCAGCAGCTCATAAAAGACAAAAAACAACAACACAGTGGTATCAAAATAGACATAAAATAAAACAAGTTAAAGTAAGTGCATAAATAGAAATTAAATGGCGGCAGTGGCTCAGTCCATAGGGACTTGGGTTAGGAACCGGAGGTTCGCCTGTTTAAGTCCCCGTCCGGACCAAATATGGAGCGTGGACTGGTAGCTGGAAAGGTGCCAGTTCACCTCCTGGGCACTGCCGAGGTACCCTTAAGCAAGGCACTGAACCCCCCAACCACTTGGGGAACCTGTCCATGGGCAGCCCCCTCACTCTGACATCTCTCCACTTAGTGCATGTATAGGTGTATAGGTGTGTGTATTTCGGACCTGTGTGTACAATGTGTATTACATTGATAATTGTAACTGACAACGGAGTGAAAAAATTGGGGCTGCTCAGGGAATTAATAAAGTATATAAAAATAAATAAATACATTAAAATAAATTGCCCATTCCACAGCCCAGTCCAGTTGTGGCTAATGTGATGTGTGTGAGTGTGTGTGTAAAACTGGATTCAGGAGGTTGGTATGATGCTAAAATGTCAAACGCTAGGGGTGCACAGAAGATCAGTGGATAGAGCGGACGTCCCATGTGACCACAGGTTCGATTCCAGCCTGCAGTCCTTTGCCGCCTGTCATCCCCTCTCTCTCAAACATGTTTACAGCCTAGTGCAAAAACTGGCTTTGGTCTCTATAGCTAATTTCAACAGTTATGACTAGGGATGAACAATAATATCGGCACGTCATCGGTATCAGTCATATTGGCTTTAAAATTAACTATAAAAACTGGCCAACATGCTTTTTCTTATTTTGCACAATGAATTAATATTACATACTTTGAAAAGCATTCCATTTCATGGTGGGTGGCTGGTGGGCCATCACGATAAGAGCATGCATGCATAATATGATGTTAATCCTGGTGCAGACTATTTACTAGAGTTTACCAGCCTGTCGCTCTTGCACCATTTGAAGATAACTGCAAGCATAGCTGTTTTGGGCTTTTAATGTCCAATAGTTCACCCCAAAAATTTTTTGTCACGTCTTGTCAACAAAAATGAAACATAGATTTCGTCTTAGTTTTTATTATCAAGATCTATTTTTAGCTTGTCACCGTCTCATTTTTGTCATGGAAAAAAAAGGTTGATGGAAAATTTTTGGTCATAGATTTTATCAACAAAATTAACACTGACTGAATCTTCTTTATGAATCTTTCTGTCTCTAACCCCTTCCTCCATGTGGACATACTGATGGCTCATCTCATTATCTAACACAGAGCCAGCATTAGGCATGTATGCTGTACTTTAAGTTTAACTCCTGTAAATACACATCCATTTACATCATCACATTACAGAAGAGAGGAAAAGCAGAGGGATAGATCAGTCCCTCAAAGTTCTCCAGAGGCCGTGCTGTCTTTTTATAGGCCACCAGAAGTGGAGTAGGCTAATTAGCATTCAGCCTTAATATAGAGCAGCAGAAGACTCGGCCATGGTCTGCTGAATGCTGCTGAATACCAGCAACAACACAACAGAACAGATCATCTCAGGCTCACTTTAAGGTCTTTACTCTGGGTGCCTGTTAGCTTTAGAGCTGATATTAAGAACTGACTGATGAGTTTTAAAGCATCAAGCTGCATCAGCGACCTTTTGTCCTCACAGGAGGCTGATCAGCAGCTCCAACTGGCTGCTCTTTAATCCATGTAATATGTAGATTAGAAGAGATTTATGTGGATTACAGATGGATTTTCACCATCAGGGCTCCTACACAACCTGCCTGAGGTGTTTAGGCCATTACACAATACTACTGTACTACTAATCATAAAAATCTTTCTCTCTCTTTATCTTCCACCAACAGCTGACTAACACTTTGGTCCAGAACAAGATATTTTGATAACTAAAGAAAAGATTGTGATGAAACTGGTCAGTGGTATTATAGATGTCCTAGAACTTTTTATTCTGTTAAATCTCTTAACAATCAAGTGTCCTGTCTGCAGGTCCATACGTTTTTTGTTTGTTTGTTTTTTTTATGATGATTATGATATGTTAACAACCACTGTGTTTGCTGTTTTTAAGTGGTTTACACATACAATTTATCATTTGGAAGCTATGCTCTTTGCGGTTCAATCGATGCGGACCATTTCAAGATACAACCACTACAGCAGGCTCAATAAACGCTTCTGTCAGTCAATAAACAAACAAATAAACACTTATGATTCACTAGAATGCCTTATCATCATCCACAGATCAATAATAAATATATCAACAAAAATGGTCCTCGTACACTCCCAAACACCCAGACTATCTAAATCCAGCAAAATATTTAGTCCAAACACATTACTACATCCATAGATATTCACAGACTGCCATTGCATCGTTTAAAATGTTCATATTTATCTTTTTGTGGTATGCAATAACTAGAGATATACCGATACCACTTTTTCCTTCCCAATACCGATTCCGATCCCTGAACCTTAGGTATCTGCAGATACCGAGTACCAATCCGATACCAGCGCGTAAAATAAAAATGGATGGGATATGAATTGTTGTATGTCTCAACTCCTAAAACTCTATGTAAAATATTATGAAATGAATACATAATAGTAGAATGAATGCCATAAAACTTTTTTATTATTATTATTATTATTATCCAGTGTTGACACAGATCAAGACACAGGTTAAAGTGCAGCCACACAATTTGGTAAAAAAGACATTTTAAAGGCTACAGTAGAATGCTTTTTAAACTCTGCTCCATTTCCATTTCGTTTGCCTGTAGCATGCGTATGCATAATGACGTGAGGCATTAAGTGGTATGGGATTGGTCATAGACTGTACTCGCCGATACCCGATACCGCATTTTAGGCAGTATCGGAGGTACAACTCTAGCAATAACTCCTGTTTGCATGTAAATATTGCCAATAGCTCGACATCAAAATGGTGGCTGAACTTTGACCTTTTGATTGGCATCTCACTTGAGCCAACAGGAGCCTCCATGTCCTCTCCATGGCCTACAATAACCAGCATTGGCCTGTGTTGAAATGAAGGGCCTGACTTCCTTCCTTCCCTCCTTACAGAGCTAATCAATTTCCAGCAACTGGCCCAATGGCTTATGGGTCTTGTAGTCAATAACACATCTCACCTCCAGAGTAATTTCCTACTTTTCTGGGCATGAGAGACTGCTCCTCGGTTATCTTAAGGGGAAAAAAACCCATCTGTCTCACTAATTTAGGTGTTCTAGAAATCTTTTTATATTCGGTAAGCTCCTAAATAGAAATTTTTGTCTGTGTTGACTTATTTTCACTCAAAATTACACATTCAGTACATTGTGTTACACTTTTTTTAAAAGCCCCCGGAGGAAACCTTGGAGAAAAATGGAAAATGTTTATTTTCTCTGATATTGTTATCTGCAGCATCTTTTCTCAAGAAAATATTCAGGCAATTTTATGAAAAAGTAATTAAAAGTTAAAACTATTAGAATTTTCACACACCACAAATATCTGTATGTGAAGGAAAGTATTGTTTTGTCGTATTATTTTTCATTTTCTAGTGGGATGGAAATTTTTGTACCAGGGTTCCCACTTTGGACAAATCTTAGCACATATATTTCTTGACATTTACATAAATGCGGAAAGTAATGCTGCATCACTTCCTGTTTCACCCTGTAACCATGGAAACAGACAACCATTAGCAGACTGTTTTGTTACATAAGAAAATGTCTAAATATCATGATTATGAGGCAAGATCTGAAATCATAAGAAGCATATTTTTTGTATGATTTTTAAGTAGATTTCAGATTGATTGATGCAACTTCCTTTTAATTTTTCTATACAACAGTGTGCAGTCAAACAAACCCTTTAAATAACTGGGGGGGGGGGGGGGAATTGTTAACCTTTTCACTGAGTAGCTGAAATAAAACACCAAAAATACAGAATGAGTGAACTGAAGGAAGGCAGGGTGAGAGGGAGGAGCAAACAACATGTCAGTTTGGATGAGGCACACAGTAACATGACTGACCTACATTATTCTAATGGACCAGAGGGAGAGTAGAGCCAATGAGGAACTGTAATGCTTCTTTCATATATTCATTCCTATCCATGTATTCATTCATGCTATAAGCCATAAAGCCACTGGGATTCATTGAACAGTATAGTTCATTTAAACTGCTATTAGCTAAATGTTCCTCTATATAGTTAATGCTGATGACATTCCACAACTAGTAATCTCTTAATACGTATAATAACACCTCATTTTACACTGGGTGGTTTTGGCAGGTTTCTGTCCTCACAGACCAGTTCAGTAGACTGAGAAAGAGCAAAGTTTCTTTCAAAGTGATTTATTTTTGTCTTTTACAAAATGAACTGCCACAGCACTGTTGCAAGATCTCACTATTTTTTAAAAATATTTTGACTTTTATAGCATGCTCTCATCCATGTCCCCTAAATGCTTTCAGGGCAGCTCCATTATTTATTTCATTTTATTTTATTTTGATTTATGTCTTAAGGTTGAATACCATTCTGTAGCTTTCCAGTAGTGATCCATATTCATCCATACATATTCAAATCAGGAAATTCAAATTTTGGTATGCAAGTATGCATGTTTTACTGTCGCAATGTTATTTTCCCATGCCCCTCTCACAAAACTTTTCCACCTGACCTAATGATGGTTTCTGTACAATGCCATTGCTAAAAAACCCATATACTGCTTTGGACTTAGTTGCTAATGTTGGGTTACAAAAGTCACACAATACCCCGACAAAAAAACGAGTCATCCCAGTGAGCTGTGGGGCAATATTACAGTTTCTCTTAATAGAGTCCAGTGGCTTTGAAAAGGGCAATATAATGGCCTCACTTTCCGGTTAGAAAAGGCTGTCTGACGGCAAGGTTATACTGTAAAATAATCTTACAATAGCAATACACATAAACTGATGTTTTTTTTTTTAGGTGGTCCTGTTTTAGTAGGCTAAAATATGTTTTGCTGCTGCTGCTCCTCAACAGCCACCAGACTATTTTGACAGAAACAGTAATTTAAGATCACAAAATAGAAAGAGTTAATGTTACTGTCCTTCGTACCACTCCCACTGATGTGTGACTTTCAAAGCCAAACTACTGTGACATCCACAGTTGTGGGTTACACTGCTTAGCTTCTGTGCCCCGGTACATCTAACTGTAGGTAATAATTGACTATGGATTTATAAATGTGTTTATACAGTACAAGTGCAGTATTACATTGAATTTAATGCATATTTGCCTGATTAAATAAAGAGTTATTATTAGTAAAATAGTGCCATCTTCCACCTCAAAGCTCAAAGCTTTCTAGAGTCTCTGAGCTTATTGTTTTGGTTCACTCTCACCAGTCTCATGGACCTTGTTTCCAGCAGCTGTACACTACAGTATATGCTCAGCAGCAAACAGCAGACAGACACATATTATATATTGATATTATTCTCAGGAATTGGTGGGGACCAAACCAGAGCTAAGGGGAGACATTCATCAGATGGACAGACACAAGCACAAGACCAAACAAATGTTAATATTATTCTGTTTTTTGTTGCAACACGTTCTGCATTTCCAACTGCAGCCACTGTGCCAAAATCACCACCACATCAGGCCATAGTCATGCACAGATCCATTTTCTAAAAAACTGGCACCAACCCATACCAATCCATAAAGCTCATAACGAAACCGACCCGTTACCCGTCATTATGTCTAAGTCAAAGCTACAGCCGCCAGCACCCATTAATAAAAGTCCCGTGACCCAACCCGCACCCAATTACAAATCCAGTGGAGGACACGTCTCTTTCACTGGCTGCACTTGATACCAGGATGGCAAATACAGTCTGCACAATCACTGCCAGGTTAGGAAACATTTTAGCATGCTCCCTCCACCATGATAAAACCTCAAAAGGATCCTCCTTGGGTGTCTTGAACTCGATGTATGTTGACACCTCATCCTTGGGCTGCAAAGTTTTATCGCTGGAATCCTCCACGTTGGTGATGAATGTGACAACGGGGTCAAAGGTTTGACATGTGTCACTGACTTTAAAAATAAAATGAACTGCAGCTTGATAATAGTGAAATCAATGTCAAAATATTACACATTTACTGCTCATCTTTTTCATTTGTTTTATTCTGAAAAATAAAACATATATTTTTCTTCCCATCTGCTGCCCGCCCACGTGTATTTTGTTTTTACCCATGCTCACACCTCGTGACTTAATACATACTCAATATATTTTTACCCCTTACGCAGCTTTTTGTGGGTAATTCATCGGGTGCAGGTGGGTAACCAGGTCGGTTATCCACGGTAACCTGCGTCAGGCTGCACATCTCCAACTTCTTAGTGATGTAACCAACTCCTTTTCATTAATGTTATCAGGTCCCCTGTTAGCTTTGGGTTTAAATCTGAAATAATGCCAAATAGGCGCTTTTGCTTTTTGCTAAGAAACCAAATCCCCTGTCTTCATCTTGTCAGGTGACTCTGACTGCCGCTACTCTGTGCTGGGACTCTACTGCTGCTGCTATATGGTGCAGACACTTTCGGTTTAAAATTGTTGTATCCGTCATCCAACTTATTGATTTAAAAAAAAAAAGGCAAAAATAGTGGTGGGTGCGACAGGTAGGTAATCTCACTGGTTTATGCCCGAACAGCATGTTATACAGGTAACACCAACTATCGCAGCAAGCCTGTTTTGTATCCAAGGCTGCATAATTATCAACATCAATAGCCTTATTCTCTGGGGACCATGACCATTCACTGCAATTATGATGGCAAAGTTGACATTCTGACCCGGGAGGTGCCAGAGGAAAGGTCAGGGCCGTGAACAGAATTAGGATTCATCCTCTGGGGAACATGAACGTCTTTACTAAATGTCATGACATCTGGCCAGTAGCTGATGAGATGCTTTGAGATCTTTCTGTTTCAGCCCCCACCGCTGTCTGTGCAGTGAAGCAGAGAGGATATACAGTACAGCAGCTTAGTCTAAAACTACTGTACAAATGAGGACAATGTTACAACAGTTTGAGGGAGCTGGCCTTTTCTTACATAAGGCCTGGTGGGAGACTACTGTAATGTGAGCTGGAATAATCCTGACCTAATTTCACTGCTACACTCCTCCAGCGAGGTCAAGAATGTGTTTGAGAGATGTACAAATACACACAACCAAATACACACAGTGGAAGAGGTGCATAGTCTGGCCCGTCTTCTCTTTACCTCTGTCTCTCTGCGCAAACACACACACACACACACACACACACACACACACACACACACACACACACACACACACAGTGTAGCCTGGCTTGCGTCCCACTTCCTTCTCTGTCTGGCCAAAGGAATGCTCTGTTTCCTGTGTGTTGTGATCAGTGCACACTGACTGCTTCCCAGTGGGCCTCTGAACAGATCCCAGTGGCTTGATAAGGAAATAGCCTTCTCTAGTAGTAGATACAACAGCTACTGAAACCACTACACTGTTTCCCATTCAAATCCACATCCCAGTTCTGAGCTATCCTAACACGATCCTGCTGTGCTGGAAACATTTTTTCAAGTGTACTTTTACGAAAGCCCCACTAACTGAGAACTTTAGTGAGATTTAACTGCATGACGTGACACAAGATTGCACAGCTAAATAACACCTATGAGATCTACCTCAATCAATTAAAGTGACTCTGGGAGATGTTGAGAGAGATGATGCTGGGTAAATGTAAAGATGCAGCTTATTTGATAATAGTGAGGAAGTCATTCAGACTGTTATGTTTTTTAGACAGATTTGTTTTACTATCAACCAAAGGCTCTTTCAGATCTCTAGCAACTCAAATGTGTCTCATGGGAGCTGTAGTTAAAAATAGAACAGTTGTTATATGTCTATAAAAATAGCAAGGGGGCAGATTTTATTAGTCAGTGCATTGGCGAGTGTGATACTGTAGATGAAAGACAGCCTCAGTGCAGAAATACACAGCTGCTACAAACTGATTTTGTGGATGACTGACAACTGCAAAATATTTCTGGTACTTCAGTCTGTGCAGTCAACTGATATAAAGACACAGTGGTCTGATTTTTAAGCCGGGAGTTTAGAGAGCTCCTGAGCACTTTTTAGGTTGATCTCTCCTTCACACATTCTAAACCAGAATTACTGCCCTGCAGTTGTATGCCTCTGCACACCAGACAAGTTTCTCTTTCAGTTTACATCCATGTCTACGAAAACATGGATGCTTCACACACAGAAAATCTACACAATTAGCACAGTTTCAAGGTGGACACCCAAGATTAGTGTCACAACTTCAGTATCTGACCAAATGTCACCTCTTCCGTTCCTGAATTGTGACATTGAGTAATGGCCAGTAAAGTGTTTTATGCAGAACATTACGATGTCACCGTATTGTGCTGAGTTATAGCCAATAACATTTTGTAAGGTCACACTGATCTTGACCTTTGATCTTCGACCACAAAATTCTAACCAGTTTATTCTTCATTCCAAGTGGACATTTGTGTTAAATTTAAAGAAATTACCTTGGTGTTCTTGAGATATCGCATTCACGAGAATGAGACAGATGCAAGGTCACATAGACATGACCTTTGACCACCAAAATCTAATCAGTTCATCATTGAGTCCAAGTGAATGTTTGTGCCAAATTTGAAGGAATTCCCTCAAGGCGTTCTTGAGAAATCGCATTCACGAGAATGAGATGGATGCAAGGTAACAGCGGCCTTGACCTTTGACCCTTGACCACCAAAATCTAATCAGTTTATCCTCGAGTCCAAGTGGACATTAGTGCCAAATTTGCACACAGTTCTGTTTATACACTATATTAGGTGGCTGTACACACAGATGTACAGTCCGCACAGTCATGAATGCAGAAAGATGGAGAGGGTATCGTTTGGGCTTTCACCACTGTCACTGATTTTTCAAAGATTTCTCTCCATGGTAAATTTACATACATTTTTCTGGAAAAAAGCAAAGAACTGGACACCATGGACACTATACAGTAGACTAAGAGCAGAATTTACTGAAAATATAAGTTACAAAGTAAAAAAAAAGGGGAATTCAGTGTTGTTCTAAAACTTTAAATATCTCTGTGGTTTCTTCCTGTGAAACCCGGTCTACTGGTTACGCACTGACAGGATATATGAGACAGGTACTTCCCTGACAGCAGCTTTTAAATGTTCTGACAGTACTAAGTTAAAATGTGCTGGCAAGAGCTTTTGCACCTTGACAATATAACGCTTCCACAGGAAAATCCTGTACAGTCATTTTCATTTAAAGCACATGTTGTGTCATTAGAAGAAATCTGGAAGTAATCAAGTATCAATACCACCTTAAATACAGTAAGTCTCCTTAAAGGTGCAGTGTCTAAAATGTCGGTGCATCTAATGGCAGAAATAGAATATAATATTCATAACTATGTTTTATCAGTGTATAATCACCTGAAACTAAGAATCATTGTGTTTTCGTGAACTTAGAATGAGCTGTTTATATATGATGCTATCCACTCGACGAAGTTCACCATGCTGTTTCTACAATAGCCCATAACAGACAAACCAAACACTGGCTATAGACAGCGCCATTCCTGTTTTCACATCAGCCACCCCAGTTCTCCTACACGCTTGGCACCAAGCAGCAACTTCCATTGCTGAAAAATGAAGCCAACACATAGGTGCCAAAAACTGCAGTTCTTTGAATGGCCACTTGAAACTGACTCAAAGAGTGAGTCAATGCCCATAGAGCCCTATGTTAAAGTGTCCAACACGTTTACAGTCTGATACCAAAAAAATGGTTTTAATCTCTATAGCTAATTTCAACATTCATGACAACTGTACAGGTGGTTAATTTTTTTTTATAACTCAGCTGTTTATATGTCATGAAGGCTTAAATTTAAGCATAATGAAGGGTGTGTCTGTGGACAAGTCGCTACCGCATATCGTAACCATGGTGTAACTCCAGATTTATAGAGTATAGGTGTAGTCATAGCTGTCGCTATTTCAGTATGTTTTGAGCTATGAAAGTTAATCATCTAAAAAGGTCTTGTTTAGTGTTTGGCTGTACTAAAAGACCCTCTAAGGCAGGGGTTCCCAACTGGTGGGTTGTGGTCAATTCTAAATGGATCACAAGTGACTCATGAACATGTCAAGTTTGTAAAAAAAAAAGCACTTTATTTTAGAGTACAGTGAATTTCCGAAACAGAGCTTTTATTTTGAAGTGTCCTTTCCTGCTGTAGAATAAGTGAACAACGGACAGCTACATAACACAGACAGCTAGCTTAACGACATGGCCAAGTGCAAGTATGACACTGAATGTATTGAACTCCGTGGACCTTGAACTAATGACTAAAGAGAAATCTGGACCCTATGGCTAGACCAGGGAACCACTGGTCCAAGTGGTCCAAGTCCAAGTCCTACATTCTGTTTTTCTGGTCAGTACATTTTGTTTTAATGCATTTAATCTTGTTTGTGGCTAGTGAAAACTGGCATTAGCATTAGTATTATGACAGGTAACCATAGCTGTAAATGCACCATGCTAACCATGCTAGTAGCTAGCGTTAGGGTTAGAACCACCCTCTTGTACAAATATAGCCACTTCTGGTCCAAAAAAACAAGATGGTGACAGACAAAATACCAGACTTGAGGCTTCAAAACAGGATTCCACAAACCAATGGGTGACATCTCCGTGGCTACTTTCATTGTTTAATACAGTCTTAGCTTGGCACACAGGAGAAGTTTTAGTTGGTTGCAGTCCACAACCTCACCGCTAGGTGCCACTAAATGCTACACACTAGACGTTAAACAGTCCAGTTCAGTCCAGTTCAATTCAGTTCAGTTCACTTCAGTTACTGCTGTATATTACAGTGTAGAGATCCATGACCTGCATACATTTATGTTGTATAGAAACATCACTTAAAACATCATATAATTACACCAGAAACTATAAAAATAAAAATGATCTACGGTTGATGCCGACTGTGTGTGTGTGTATGTAGGTGGATGTGTGCGTGCTGACTCAGTTTATTCTCTCTAAGTCATCATTCTATCAGCAGGGACACGAACACCCTCTCTTTCTCTCTCTCTGTCCATTGTTAGGCACATTAGTAGAGTTCCAGCATACAGGACCCACACATACACACATTCACACACTCACACGCCCTAATGAATGTAACATCTGAAGCTGATGTGCAGTGCTATTACTGGAGCAGTCAGCAGAAAATCTCAGTGTTAAAAGCTTCACTCAGCAGAAACTCTACTGATGTCGTCTCCACTCCTCTCTTTGTCTTTAAACCATAGCAGCTCGAAAAGGTGGCCTACAACCAGCAGTCCACACACACTGGGCAATATGGATAAAATCCTCCACCAAGTAAACGTCATTTTACGCCCCAATATCAATACAAAAGTCACAGTGTGGTAATTTTTGTGTTAAATCAGCTGTTTATAGATGAAATCACCAGGCAGGGAAGTCAGTTTAGGCTGTTTTCTGTGGTCGTGTAGCTTCAATTTCAAAAGTATTTACATCTATCTACTGCAGGGGCAGTCTATTTTATGAAAAGATCATCTTTCCAGCTGTGAATTACTTTTTTGAAAACACATTTCAGGCTACAGATGGCATGAATTCATTAAGCATATGAACATGTTTGCCAAATGTTGAGCCACGCTTGCCAGTGAGCTGCACAGTTCTATTTATGCAGACAATAATTCAGAGGCCAGTGTCCCTTTTCCCCACACTGTTAATACAACACATTGCATCCACAATTTGAGCAGCCTGACCACAGCGTCAGTCCATTTTAGGCTGAATTGAACTGGACTACAAAGACCAGTCCATGGTCCATATTTAGCAAACGTCTCAGTGTGGAAGTCAGTCCTCAATTCTTAGAGTGACACATATAGCATGTGTCACTGAGGCTTCGGAATATCAGTCTTGTTAACCATTGAAATAATCTCCTCCAAGGCTGACTTCTGACTGATAGGAGGGCTGCAGAGCTGACCTTACAGTGCCCAGCAGCAGCAGCAGCAGCAGCAGCAGCAGCAGCAGGCACATTCAGACAATCATCAGCATGCATGTAGAACGTCATGGAAATATAGAGTATAAAAAGCTTGTATTATTAACTGGATGAAAACGTTTCATCCAAAAAGTAATCATCACCCACATTCAACCATTTCCTGGAAAATATAAGTGATTAATAAAATGTAAGCCAGTGAGGGGTGTCTCTCGATGTTTCAGTGCTGTTAACAGCTCATAAAGTCACTGTTCTCAGCCCAGAAAAGAACACAATCCAATTTAATTTATTCTACAACATACACTTGGTTGGCAGTGTGTCTGCTCCACCTCGCTAAAACTAATGTAGTGTAATACAACAGAGAGCGAGGTATTAAATCAGCTGCATGATGACGTTTCTTTTTAATGCAAGACAATACAAAAACTAACATAACAACAAAAAACAGTGAATACACAAGTGTATACACGCCAGATGAGAACAGAGAATACAAAAGTAAATACAGGCCATTACATTAAGTGTTGTCAGGGGATAAGGAGACAAGGTTGTGTTGGCTGTGTGTCTGTGCTCTACAGATTTGACAGGTGAAAGGATGGGGGGAGGGGGAAATCCTACCCATACCCAGTTACCCCAATACCAATAATTGAATATTAATTAATGATAATACAGTCAGGGAGAGTGCAGCCCCATCCACTGGGGCACAATCAGAAAACTCCAGAAGGGGCCAGCAGGGAGAGTCCGGCAGCATCAACCAGGCTATTGCTGCATCTTATGGTTATTGATATGAAGTGTGGGCAAAAATGTCATATTACAACTGCAGTTTCCATATTGTTTTGTCGACAGATGATTTATTTTTGTTATTACTATTATGATTATTTTTCCAGGTTCCAAGTTGTGTGTCTTTATTTTGACTTATCTGTCTGGCTTTGGGTCACCCCCAGACCCTTGAAGGAGGGAGCTGGCCCTATTCACACTTGATCCCTTAAAAAAAACTGCTCCCAGACCATGTGTCAGTCACTTGTTTTACATGTGGTATTGATTGAGTTGACCCAGCCTTCCTTCCCCCTGCTGCCCGCTCCAGAGAAATCCTCCGGAGTGCCCTGTTTTGTGCTCCAGCTGCCTTATTTACTATTGTGGTAGAATAATAAGAACATTAAATAAATTAAACAAGCAACTAAGAAACAATGAAATTAGTAAAATAAAAAGTGTGTGCGTGGTAGGGGGAAAAAAACATAGATAAGTTGGTTGATGAGCTGGTTGAAGTTGTCCATGTTGGGGAAGTTGTGGAGATGGGTTTACATGTCAATATCATGCACAATCATTTCGGAGGCCGCAGTCTCAGAATGCGAGAACATTTGAATGTGATTTAGGGAGCTGGCACTAAGCTGATATTATTAAGGGATGGAGCTCATCTGAGGACATTCCAATGTTTTTGACCTCCAGGCTCAAAAACTGTGAAACTGCGTACAATGTTTGAACTCGTCAGACACCAAATAATTTCTACTTCCACGTCTCACAAAAAATACTCCATAAAATCCTTCATTAACTGCAGCAGCACACACATTGTGTTGTCTACGGTCTGAAATGGTCATTTGGTCTGGTTTACAGTGGGCAAACTAAAAGAGCTTCAAAGAGTCAGCTTCAAAGATGTGCAAGTATAAAGTTCTGGGAATTGGAAAAATTCCCTTCCCACTCCTGGGGGTGGTGACAAAGTCAACTCCTGACATAGTTCAGCCCTTTGGCCTAAGTGAAGAACTGAATTTGTCCTGTTTCCCTTAATTTGTTGAATTTTGCAGATGCAGTACTTATAACTTACTTAAAATATACATTTTGCAATTAGCAGCCTACATTTGAGACATTTCGGGAATATATACACACATATATATATATATTTGGTTCTGTTTTTGGCCAAAAAGACCTCACAAATTGACATTTAAGACTATTCAACGACTTTTAAGGTCCAATATGTTAATAAATTAATCTAAGACATTTCAAGACTTTTGAGGGTCCTGCAGACACCCTGAGAATAACACCAGCTTCACGTGAGTACTGTTAAAGATAGACATTATGTCCAAAACTGCAAATATAAAAGTTCAGTTGTAGTAAAGCAGAATGATCCTTTAAGAAGGTGAAAACTGGATGAAGAAAAATCAATAATGCAACAGTCTGGGTGACAATTAGTTTATGCAGTCCAAGAAATCTATAGTTTCACAAATTATGGTCTTTTTTGTTTGTTTGCTTGTTTGTTTGTTTTTAATGACTTGGAGGGACTGCAGCTGATCAGCAGAATAATCAGCAGCTCATCTCCATCTCCTCTCAGTCTTTTTACTCACTAAGCATATTCTGAGCTCAAACAACTGTACATACACAGACAGACACTAAAGTGACTGCAGCTTGGGTGGTCACACACACACACACACACACACACACACACACACACACACACACACACACACTCTATGTGAGCTGTGAGTTTAATCTGCCCAGCTGCCATCCTGTGAATTGGTTGTGAACTGAGAGGCCAAGCAATTTACTCCTCACAAAGGCCATTCCACACCACTGAGCAGTGTGTGTGTGTGTGTGCGTGTGTGTGTGTGTGTGTGTGTGTGTGTGTGTGTGTGTGTAAGTATGATGGAATTGAGACGGGGTGGGAGGGGAGGAATAGATGGAATATGTGTAGGATAAAGAGTGCTGTAGCAGAAAGATGTGGAGGGCTGGATAGATGATGGGGATACAGAGGGAGACAGAACTGGGAGGATAAAAGCAAATGAGAGAGGGATGCTCGGAATTGAGGGAGGGGAAATGAAAGGAAGGAAGTGAAGCCACTATTTACAGGGAGGTGAGGGGAGATGGACAGATTGGATGGACAGAGATAATGGTGGAGGGGATAGGGAGGTGTTTAGCTCTTACACTCCTCTCTGAGAGGACTACACACACGCTTAAATAAGTCAGCACTGTGACTTACTCCCTATGATGACATCATCATTAGTGCTACCTCCTGGTATTAGGTGCTTTGGACTACATTCAAAAAGGACATGCACACTGCTTTTAAAAAAACCTGTAATAATCCAAGTTTGACCCTTCAGAATGAAATGTCTGATAAGGAGTGGGCGATATATCAAATGTACTCGATGCATTGCAGCTTTTTCCATGTGGAATGTATAAAATGAATGTATCCCAAACACCAAGTATAAAGTGTCAAGTCATTTTTTAAGCCACCAGCACCAGAGTGACTTGCAAAAACTATTACTGGGAAGCAATTGGATAACTGTTATTTTGTTTCCAGCTCACAGTGAATAAATCCTCACATTAAAAGGTGCAGCCGTAACAGTTTAACCTTCTGCTAATGGCTAACATCTGACCGTTGACTGGAAGCTTCAAGTTGACAGCAGAAACATCAACAACTCTGGCTGGGAACAAGCAGGGTGCTTAAAAATAAAAGCACCAGTGGCTCCACTATGATTTATTTAATTATAACACTACTTTGTTTAACTTAATGATAACAGTACTTTATTCAAATGGATTATACAGGTATTCATTCACTTTATCATAACTGTATTTTTTTAACTTTATTATAACAGTGTTTTATTTAACTTCATTATAACAGTATTTTATTTAACCTTATTATAACAGTAGATTATTTAATTTTATTATAGCAGTAGATAATTGAATTTATTATAGTAGCTACTTTGTTTCACTTTATTGTAACTATAGTTCATTTAATGATTTTGTATTTTAGTAGTCCAAAATAGTTTAAAGAAGTTTTGAAAATATCGAGATATATATTGCATACTGCAATATAGCCTAAAAATATCACAATATTATATAAAATGTTGAATCAATTAACTGCTTTTGTTCAATCAAATGTCCAAAGACACTGAATATATAATGTTTGTGTAATAGTATATCAGCGTTTCCCCTACCATTATATGTCATGTAATGTTAAATTAACAAAATATATGCCTATAAAAAATTAGTAAATATGGCTACAAAATAAAACCTGAAATAAATAAATGAGGAAATAATATATAAATACATGCAAATATGAATATATGAATGAGTATATCATATATTTATTTATAAAAAATAGATAAACAGTTAATAGTTTTTTTATTATTATTTATTTCCCTGACTCCCTAGATAGCAGACATACTATGTGTTGTAAATGGAAATCACCAGAACTGCACTGGGACTAAAAATGTGAATTTCTTGATGGATGTTGTAAGCAGTGATTGATTACATCAGCCTTGCTTTGTACCCTGCCCCCCATCTTTTACATTACCATTGTTCAGGGTGCTGCCCTTGTATTACCATCCCCTTTTTTTTTTTTTTTTTTACCATTTCTTCTTTTGGCCTTGAACATTTCTTGTTTCTTGTCTATTTATGAAACATAAATTAATAAAAGTCTTAATTTAAGTTTAAGCATATTTCACTAGTTTCACCTTGAGATATTTCTTATTCACAGCTTTTAGGGAGCCTTGAGGCAACTGCCACGGGGAGAGATTTACCTGCAGGGGAAAGACTGACTCTCTAAACGTGCAAAATAAACACACACCTATTAAAGCAATTAAAGGACCTGAAGCAAGGAGTGTGCGCTTTGAATTCCTTTAAAGCATCACTTTAAATAACAAAAAAGCACTTTGTAATGCATTTGGCTGTGTTGTACTGGGAGATATTAACACATATATTTGTTCAGCACTGTGAGGCACACTGTATGGTTTGTGAGTGGGCTGTTTAACACCAGCAGGGTCACATGTCCTTTTAGTTAATAATTAGTGTGATCTGATGTGGAGTTAAACCTACATGTTGCCTACGTGTTGAAGCAGGACGACATACACACGGGTCCAGCTGCTGTTGATCCAAAAAGTATGAGTCACTGAGACAAGAGCTCTGGCATGTTTGGACTCAACAATAAGAATCTGAACCTCTGCACATCTCACACACTCTCTGCGCTGAACACACTCATTCATGCCTTGGAGTTTGAATTGGAGGACTTTGATGAGGCTGAAGCCAAGTCTCTTCTCATGCTGGTGTGGGAGATGAACACCAGCATGAAAATGAAAGACAGTAACTTTAAAGCCAGCAGGCTGCTCAACTCACCAGGGGTCATCTGTCTTTATTTATTAACATGCCAAGGTCATCAGCATGGCTCAGAAGTACACCACAAGCCTGATAGTGGTGCAGCAGGAGGCACCTACTGCAGCTCCCAATTGTTGGGCCACTGAGTGTTGGTGCTGAAGTCCTGCAGGCTTCTGGGAGCCTCTGTCAATGACCTTCATCAACATTGCCTCCCAGCAGGCCAGCAAAATAACTGTAGGGATCAATAAAGTAGTCTTGGAACAGGTCTCCGTGCTCACTTCACTGAGTTTGGTGAGTTCATCAAACTGAAACTGTACAAATTGAAGGACAAAATACATTTTTTTTGCAGCACCTTACTGCTATGTATATACAAAAACATAAAATTTGCCTTAAGAGCAGTCTGTATCAAGAGACCTTGGTAGCTCCTCATTCAATCAGCTCCTCTGTGTATGTGATGTGCCTGCAGCTGCTTCACAGCAGAAGCCTTCAGGGGCTCCTGGCTTTACCACTGGCAAAAGACTCAGTTATCTCTTTGCATTTCATGCAAATGCTTAGAGGTGATTTACACTATTTCAGATTGAGACAAAGGGCTCTAGTTTCCCGGCGCAGCGCAGGGTGGCGAACCCCGCGCAGAGCTAGTTTTGAGCAGCGCAACCCGAGGCGCGCTCTGTTCGGTAGTTTGGCAGACTGAGGTGCGCTGAGATGGGTGTGGCAGCGCAGCAGGGGGAGGTGTCGACAGATCCAGCTTGGCGCAGTGACAGTTTCGTGCCAAAAGGCTTCGCCGAAGGTGCGCTAAAAGCTCGCCAGCTGAAACCACGTCTACTGTCA
>NC_065525.1:5120520-5128757 GCF_006386435.1 Epinephelus moara
GCCTTCTCTCCTCCCTCTTTCCGACTTGCGCAGGTAGGAGGGACGGAGGTGGGAAAGAGGAGTAGCTGCGCCAGGCGCACGGTGTGCCAAACTTGCAAAATCCGCCTGACCACACCCAGTTGGCGAAGCGCAGGTACGCTGCGCCCCCGCCTCGCCCGGTCTGCGAAACTAGAGCCCTTAGAGAAGACACCCTGGGTGAATAGGGTATATTTTTTAACTAATAGATACCACCATGAATCTTCCACATCTGATTATTAACACTAAGACAATTTTTTTTATATTACAAGTTTTCTGTATTTTATGTTTAAATATGCAAATGATGCATTATCTAATTCAAATCTAATTAATTGATGCTGGCTAAGTTCTGTTCCCAGGGGGTCTTTGCTGCTGTTCTCCCTGCCTTAGGCTTTACATGTAGGTACATGGAAGGGCAGGGAGATTTTCCCTCTCTCTGCCTTAGGTTTCCTCGTTTGTGCGTGGAAGGGCACAGAGGTGTGGGCAGAGAGGTGTAGGCTCTCTTCCTTAAGGCTTTCTATATAGGTGCTTGAGAGGGTGGAGTAAAAGGGCAGAGAGGTGTGTTCTCTCCGCCTTAGGTTTTCACGCAGACACATGGAAGGGCAGAGAAGTCTGGTCTCTCTGCCTTAAGCTTTCTGCATAGGCTCAAGAAAAGGCAGAGAGGACCCAGAACAGAGTCATACCACCAAATATAATACTGCAATGGCAATAAAAAAATTCTTTTGACAAAAGTGGTCCTGACTGCACTTGGTTTTCACCTGGAGTGTCTCATCTTAAATGTTCATGACCATAGAAACAACAGTTGACTGAACAAATCTCAATCTTTTGGCCAATAAAAAGTACTTTGCTTATAAAAAAATGTTCACTACAAAGTGGAAGACTATCAAAAGCTCCAGGACAAGCTGGTAAACTGATATTGTGGTGAGACTGTTTGGCTCAAAGGTTTAAGCTCACATAACTGCCAATAATTTAAGCAGAATCTTAACAGCAGGGCTGTATTTTCTATCAAGAATTTGATTATTTGATTTGTAATGATTAGTATTATTAGTAACACTTGTGGTTATGACAAGTCAAAATATCTGCTGTGAAAAAAGGTTTGTTGTTATTTTCCTCAAAGACATAATGACGCCTAAAGTAACGTTATTATGCAACCAGTGTGTAGTCACCTGTTAGCTCATCACTTAGTGAGGCAGCCGAGACACTGCTGATGATGAGCAACATTTATCCATCTTCATACTGTAGTATGAAGAGTACAATCAGTAGTATGACTTTGAAGAGATAACATGTCTGTTGTCATTCTTCAAATTTTTTTTTTTTCAGAAGTGACAGCCCAAAAAAAAGTAGAATCATCTATTCAGTGTCTTAATGAGGGACAGTGTGTCAGAGAAATATCAGGAGATTACATCTTGCCCATATCTGCCCAGCCCTGTAAAGATCACACACAATCCTGTTCAGCATCACCTCACTGCTGCATGTTAAGAACCCCAGTGAGCTCTGTGCTACAGTCAGTAAAGCAGCTGGCAAACAGAAGCTGCTCCTGTGGGACAAGGTGCTGCTGTGAGCTCTGCTTCACAGCTCTGAGCTCCCAGCTAACTGTGTGTGAGAGGCAGAGTGGACTCTGAACCCTGCTGTCTCTACTGAACACACAGACGAACACATCACTGAGGACATTTGCTGCAGGCACACAGTCATGCAGCCAACTATCCTACTGCACTCTGTGTCTTCAGCACTCTGTCTGTCAGTCTGTGTCATGTATGTTGTCACTTCATTGCAAGAAGACTGCAGGAAATACTAAGGATTGAATGATAGATTCACTTTGACTATATTTCTGTAGTAGGACTCATCAGTATTTCTAGTGATGTACCCAAATTGAATTTCCCCTCAGGGGATTAATAAAGTAAATAAACTTAAACTTAAACTTAAAATCCATATACGTTCGCAGAGATATAGTGATTGAAACAGACATTTATTCGACCCCAAGTTGCTTATTTGGGGAAAGAATTGACCTATTTGTGCATTATTTTTCTTTAAATTGATTCACATCATTGTGGATAGTAACAAGATTAAAAAAATTGCAACATGGGACTTTAATTTCACTAACTCGTCATTTAATTTACGTCACATTACTGAACAGTGATCAGTCCCGATTAACCCTCTCGCATCAAGGAGGAGGAGTCAACATGCGCGGGAGTGGTGAGACAAAAGCCTGGTGTGGCAGCTGGATTTCTTTAAAACTCCTGCAAATTAAACATCCAAATGAAGACTGTAACTGTATTTTTTAGCTGTATGTAATAATATCCTTCACATGAAATTACTGTGTAAAAATAATGGATGTAGCTTCTATGACATCTCCCGTTGGTTTGTGGACTTCCATTTGAAGCCCTGACTTTGGCAATTCGGCTGTAGCCATCTTGGTTTTTTGAAGACAGAAGTGATCATAAGCCAAGGACACTATCTGCAGACATCCTGTCACTCAAAGCGGCCTGCCCCTAATTATGCATAATTTTAAGTCTTAATAAAATGTAAACAGATGAGTTATACAAAAAATTCACGCCATGTACAGCTGTCATAAACAGGGAAAATTAGCTGTAGAAAGTGTTTTTGTACCAGGCTGTAAACATGTTTATTTCTGCTGTAAAGTTGAATATTTTAACATGGGGGTCTGTGGGGATTGACTCGTTCTTGGAGCCAGCCTCAAGTGGCCATTTAAGGAACTGCAGTTTTTGGCACTTCTGTGTTGGCTTTATTTTTTAGCCAAGGAGGTCGCCACTTGGTCAAAAAAAAAAAAAAAAACACCTGATGATAATGCTCAATTTTACATGTCAGCGCCTCCAATTAAATTTACTTATTAGGAGCACTTAACCTGTTATTTCACACCCAGAAAAGAATTTAGGATTTAGGAAGATTACACTTTTCTCACCATTTCTCTGTCATTATTTTCCACGGGTGTAGCTTGGTAACAAGCTCCAGTCTGTAATAAAATGAAATCCCCATTCTTAATCCTGCCTCTAAAGCTCTGATTGGTCCATTGTTTCTTCACTCTGCAGAAACAACATTAATGGGCACAACAGACTTGTTTGAATCTTGAAAAGGGGCTGTGGATTATCTGGAGTTCTTAACCCCTAAACCCTTCTGATCATATTCCTATAAGCAAAAGAATTTGCATAGAAAGATACCACTACAGGTAATGCCTAGCATACACTAGAAGACTTTGAAAAGACTTCTGACTTAAGCCCAATACCAGTTTTGGGAATGAGAGGTGAACCGCTTCTCGCTAAAATAGAGCTGGTTGATGGATCAGATACAAACTGAATTAAACACTGACGATTGTTCACTCCACAGCTCCACCAGTTTCTCCTCCTTTTCCACAGTCCAAGACAACCAAGATTTGTTCAAATTTTTTGTGAATCCCCAGAGTCCCCTCCATGTTTACTGTCTATGCATTTTGCTGCTTCCTGTTTGGTGCTGGAGAGAGCGCAGCTATTGGTTGTTGACAACTGATCAGTCGATTTGATCAAAGGTGGTCCGATCAGATCGATGGATGAGAGGAGCAGCAGTTTGTGAGTGAAAGCAAACTTTAGAGCCAACGCTTTTAGTTTCAGTTTCAGTTTCAGTTTAGTTTATTTGAAAGGGACAATGCACATTAATAAACATTGTGTACAAAAAAAACACACATGTAAATGCACTCGAATTAGCTTAAAAAGCTAGTTTTCATCGATTGTCCCTTTGCCAGTTTGTACAAGGCAACTGCGCCTGCTGTTCAGCTGCTCCCTCTGTGGAGCAAACAATAACTGAACAGTAAATATCTTCTAGCGGCGCACCTAATGAGCAGTCCTGCTCGAAAAATAGAATATCTAAATGTAGCGACAGATGTTTTAATTGTTGCAGCCCGCCACAAATGACTGGATGTGTGGGAAACCCTGCCGTCATAGGAGAGAATAGACCAATTACTTTGGTAATGTAAAGCTGGTGGATATTTACAGTTTTCTGCATAGCTATCACATACTGAACATAACACAGGTGGACAACCATGCTAATTATGGGTTCCACCATTTTTACAAACTACAGAAAATTCCCACCTCTGGTAGAGCTGATCAGTCAGAACTCACAAATCATTAGACTTTAAAATGTGATGTTGATTACTGTATGTGAGATATGAAGAAGAATGAAGAGCGTGTGAAGTGAGAGAAGATTGAATATGGGAATGCATAACAAGGGAGTGAAGTAAAGGGGAAGTAGTGAAAGGTGAGTGAAAAAGTATCTGCAGGGGAAATTACATCAAGCCCTCCATCATTCAGTCCGAGCACAGTAATATCTACCTCTTCACATCATTAATCTCTCCATCTTTCCCTTTCTCCTCAATCCATTTACCATTTCATTATCCCCCTCTCATTCCCTCCTTCCAGCTTTTTCTCCTGCCCCTCTCTCCCTCTTCCTCGGCTGCTGCCTCTCTACAGTGTGTAAATCATCCAATCAGGCCTGATGTAGACCCCATCATGACAGAGGCCAGAGGTCAAGCACAGACAAACTGGGATGAGGCGTGTTCCGACTGGAAGGATGGATGGAGGGAGGTAAAATGGCTGGATAAATGGAGGTATTCAGTGATTCAAGGAAAGGGTGGGTAGGGGTAGGGCTCTGCAGATCCAAGATGAGATTCATGAAAAATTTTCATTATCGATAAGTCTCTTGATTCTTTTTTCTGATGACTTGCATGATTGTTCAGTTTATGAAAATGTAAGAAAATAGTCAAAAACACACATCACCAGTTCCCTGGAGCCAGGGTGACCAACTTTAAAATCAGACTTCCTTACGTGATGTAAGGCTATCACCAGTCAACGGTCTTGTTAGAGCTATTCCAAGAGTTTTAGGGGTCAGCCATTTTTTTTTTTTTTGCAGCAAAATGTATCAAGTGGACTGAAAAAGCATTTGATTTTATTATTCTAATAGACTACTAAAAGCTTAATTTGTATTTGTAATATTAATAATTTCAAGAATTAAAAAATCGATACATGACATCTATGCATATGATATTGCCATGCAAACCATCGCAATACTATGCTATATCAATTTTTCCCCCACCCTTCATTTTTTCAGGCTGCATTCAAGGGGGCGACATTGGGAAAGATAGAGGGAGTGGATAAAGGAGGTAAAGGCACATTCTGTGGATGGACAATCAGACAGATGGAGAGAAGGTACCAGAGGGGTGATGAAGAGGTGAAGGGCAGACAGAAGGTCAGGCAGAGAGAAGACTGAACCAGAGATCACTATGCTACCTGTGTGTTTTTTATAATAACCAAGCAAATGTCCTTATGAATATATATTTGAATAGGTTTCAGGAAAAGCATACAAGAAAATCACCAAAATGTTTTTAGTTGTGCAGTGTTACTCATTTATAAAAGGATAAATGAACAAATCTCCTATTAATTCTACTGAGCATTAAGCCATGCAGTATTTGCTTTCAGGAATAATGACATTGTAACATATATGATTCAAGACGCTTTTCAATTTACATAAAAACATTATAGATTCCCTTCAACAACCAGAGGAGATGCATTAAAAATTTTAATCTACAAGAAAACCTTTTAAATGAATGTCAGCAAGGCACACACACACACACTAAAGCTGCCTTTAATGGAACACTCAAAATCATAAACCGCCTCATTGCACAAAACGACCATTATTTGACAGCAGGGTTTTGCAAGGGATGTTGATCAATGCCAGTTCACTATGACGGAGCCTGGCTAGCAGTTTCTCCCTGATTGTACTGTTTGTGCTAAACTAGGCTAAAGACATTGCTATAGCGGACACACATAGATGAAACTGATCTCTCTCATCTCTCATCTAGCTATTATAACACTGTTTTTTATTTTTTACAAAAATGTTGGACTATCCCTTTAAAACAAGCTAGTTCTAGCATACTAAGACCACCACTTTACATGCGATACTACAGTAGTACCACTGTATGGCAATAAGGAAAATATTTAGATGGATAGCTGTACTACTAAAGGGCAACACAACAACTACATTAATAACAGACATGCACATGTGCGCGTACACACACACACACACACACACACACGCACACAAACGTACACACACACACACACACTGCAGTGAAAGAGGCTGACGGAAGATAGCATGTCCTGTTGACGACTGTAGATCTCAGAGAATGCAGACTGTTATGTCGTTCAGCACATTTGATTCCTGAACTGCACATGCATGTACAGTATAGTCTACATGTCTATTAATCAATAAAGCTCTATGCCAGTGTACTGGCTAATCAATACTAAGCCATTTATGGCTAATGGAGGCACACAACAACACTGTATTGTATACTCTACAAATAGGGTCTGTACTGTGGGTTTGAAGTAGAGATGCACCAACAGCAACTTCCTTTTTCGTCTTTTTCAATTTCCAATTCTTTAAAGGCCTGACCTGCTGATTCTGATTTTTTTTACAAATTTCTTTCTTTCCAAGAACTATTATTGACAGTATACAAAAACATATTTTAAACTTTTCTTTATAGCCACAGGAAACTTGAGTTGACATAGTAAAAATTAATATATGATATCAAAGATAAGTGTCTCATTAAGCATCCACAAAAACCTCAGTGAAAATAAATATTCATAACTATTAAAGGGACCTGGTTCAAAAACAGCTCATTGGGCTGCTCGAAACCATGCTCGATAGACATCTCCATTTGAGCTCAAGAAACGTTACCATTTTATTTTCCTCTCAATTACTAGCGTTTTACTGCCATGCACAGAATTAACTACCAAATCTATCCAATGGATCCTACTTGCTAAGACAGCTACCTAGACTAACTAGCAAACTTGTTTTGGCATTTTCCATTCACTTACATAAAACAGTTAGCATTAGCTTTTCTACATTAAACTTTGAGCTTATTATCCACTACCCCAGTAGTCTGCACTTGACTAATCAGCTAAATAGCAGACTAGCATAGACCATCCAAACTTAGGGTATTTGTTGAGTTGTGTATCTTGGTAGGGATGCATGATATTGGATTTTTCGCCAATATCCAATATCGATCCATCCACTTTTTTCCACCTCTGATTTTAGTGATCATCAAGTCTCCTCAGTAGTGGAATTAACATCATATTATGCATGCATACTCTTATAGTAATGGCCCAACAGCAGATGGAGACATGAAATAGAATGCTTTTCAATGTATGCAATATTGATTCATTGTGCAAAATAAGAAGCATGTCGGCCAATTTTCACAGTTCATTTTAAAGCCAGTATTGGCCAATGCAGATGACGTGCCAATATTGTCGCCGGGAATAAGAAGTAAAGCTGGGTGTCGTCAGCCTAACAGTGGTCACAGAGACCATGCAACTTAAGTAACCTTGTGTAGACTAAGAAAAAGACAGGACCCATGACTGAGCCTTGTGGAACCCCAGCTGCTGGTTATAATGTATTGAGGATGATTCAGTACAATAAAACCAGACGCTGACTTTAAAGGAGAAAACTCACATAGCAGCCTCATGTAAACACAATTGCACAAGGCATTTGGTAATATTATTAACATGAATATCCTACAATGACATAATGTGTGTTCTGCTGTGATGACTGCCGTCAAACACTGAGCCATGCTCAGCTAACTGTAACAGTCAGCTCACACTCCACAGCTGTATATGACACTGTTTGAACAGACAGTTTACACAGATGCAACAATGTGTGAAATGTGCTGATAGCACTGACAGCTTGGCACCTGCACCTCTATATCTCTGTTTTTACACTTGAATATATTCCATTGCTTTTGTTTCACAGAGCTAACAGAGAATTGTACACTGCATCGGCTCACTGACACAGCTGCTCAATGACCAGCATCCAATGTTTTACACATTAAACCTCAAAACTACTGAGGTTGGAGAAGAGGGCACAACTGTTGCATTCAACTTCCAGTATACTCCATATTAGATCTGTTTCTATGATTTATTTAAATTTATTAAGCTATTTTTTTATGCGTAAAAGAAG
This sequence comes from Epinephelus moara, assembly GCF_006386435.1. Classification (NCBI taxonomy): domain Eukaryota; kingdom Metazoa; phylum Chordata; class Actinopteri; order Perciformes; family Serranidae; genus Epinephelus; species Epinephelus moara. Next base: position 5,128,534 of record NC_065525.1, read on the forward strand.
AGCATTCATGAAGATAACTTTGAATATACAGTGGTGTGAAAAAGTGTTTGCCCCCTTCCTGATTTCTTACTTTTTTGCATGTTTTTCACACTTAAATGTTTCAGATCATCAAACAAATTTAAACATTAGTCAAAGATAACACAAGTAAACACAAAATGCAGTTTTTAAATGAAGGGTTTTATTAATGAGGAAGAAAAAAATCCAAAGCTACATGGCCCTGTGTG
>NC_065525.1:5129777-5151710 GCF_006386435.1 Epinephelus moara
CCATGTAGCTTTGGATTTTTTTCTTCCTCATTAAAAAAACCCTTCATTTAAAAACTGCATTTTGTGTTTACTTGTGTTATCTTTGACTAATGTTTAAATTTGTTTGATGATCTGAAACATTTAAGTGCGGAAAACATGCAAAAAAGTAAGAAATCAGGAAGGGGGCAAACACTTTTTCACACCACTGTAGAACAGGTCTAGTGTATGGGATTCAAGGGGGATATATTGGCAGAAATGGAATATAATATAAAAGGTCCATTTTCTTTAGTGTTTATTCAGCTGAAAACAAGAATCATTGTCTTTTCTTTACCTAACAATGAACCGTATGTATAAGGAGCCGGTCCTCGTCTACCAAGATCACCATGTTGCACTGCCATGTTTTTATGGACAAACCACACACTGACTCTAGATAGGGCCATTCCCATTTTTGCGTTGGCTACCATAGTAAGCAGCCCCTCTGCATGAACACCATTTTTTTTTTTTACCAGATACTACTTTATTTAGTGTTTTTACCTGTTTAAATCACTGGGTCTATTTGTTTTTGAAAGGAAGAGCTGTAGCATAAACCTCCTGCATGTCTGAGTCTTAAGTTATCAGAGAAAAAAGGTATGCACACATGTGCAGGTGCCGGGCAAGTGAATCGCCTGCGATGTGCCAAACAGGGTAGGAGAAACACTGATTTGTAATGTGAAACTGCTATATGTGTCTTTACCGATAAAAACCTCCTGAACAATGAACACTACAGGAATTCTAACCAGAAGAAGTTTCAGCTGATTGCAATCTGCAGTCTTCACCACTAGATGCCTCTACATCCTCCTATATCTTACACACCATTCCTTTAAATGAAGTTGCAAACCACAAAGCCTTTCACATACACTCTTTTTTTTTTGCACTACAAAATATCAAAATGACAATTTTCTGGCATGTTGATACAATACAGGCTGCAGTTTCACTCAGGGATCAGGATGAAAAGTAAAGAAGACAATTGCATCATTTTGTAAATCATGTTTGCAGTTCGTTCCTTTACTATCTAATCTATAGCAAACACAATTGAGCAAAAGCAACATGGGGACAACAAGAAACAGTGAGAATGACCCTCTGTGATGTTAGCTTGGTGATATTGCAAACTCAGCAAGTTCTGGAGACAATAAAAGGGGGGGATCAGTTTATGCTGCTGAATCACTAGTGGCATACCATTGATGAGCGGCATACCACTCCAGGGATCAGCTTGTGCCGCTGAACTATCAGTGGCATACCATCTGCCAGTTTTCGATCTTAGGGTCACTCGCCATTTGCTTTTAATGTTTGTGACGTGAGGATTTTCTTTTTTTTTTTCTAAGATATTTTTTGAGCATTTTTGCCTTTAATCGATAGGAAAGCTGAGTGTGAAAGGGGGAGAGAGAGAGGGAATGACATGCAGCAAAGGGCCACAGGCTGGAGTCAAACCCGGGCCGCTGCGGCAACAGCCTTGTACATGGGGCACCTGCTCTATCCGCTAAGCCACCGACGCCCCGACGTGAGGATTTTCTGCCCAGAAGTCATTGTAAATAAACACTGTGATTTGGTCTCTAGTTTTTTACCCATTGGACCTATATTTAGTGATGTCACAATTCCATATCACAGCTGTTAATTTGATGGGGCTAATGTTCTTATTACAAATAGGGATGGTAAAAATTACTAAAGCAAGCCTCAATTTATAATAAATCAGAATCATCTTAATGGTGATAAATGTGACAAAATGTGATGTGAAAATAAACTAAAATGTTGTTTATTTTTCTACTGTTTTCTTTAGTTTCTGCTAAGCCAGACAGTTGTATAGGGACCATGAGCCAGGACATAGCTATTGGGACCATATAAGCACAGAGTGAGCAGCTCTGATCTCAGTGTATTTGTATCGGCTGTTAAACCACACAGAGTGATGGAATCTTAATGACAGCATTTCACTGCAGCCTCCGGTTGCTGCTCTGATGCTAGCTTAAGGATTTTTACCTGTCCTTATATCACAACACACACTATATGTGACTGACACACTGAGCGGACTCTCCTGTTGCCCCTAGCAACTCTCTGCTGACGTGGAGAACTGAGGGACATTGAGATGCAAGGTGTTTGCATGTGTGTGTGTGTGTGTGTGTGTGTGTGCGTGATAGAAGGGCTTCTATCTCTAAGCAGCAATGATTCATATTGAAGTGAAGAGCAAACACACACATAAACAGCGCTGGTACTGCACTGGCCAAGCAGTCCCTGTAGATAGTCGCGGGAAACCCCACCCATGCTACTACACGGTGGTGGTGGCGTTTGTGTGTGTTGAGTTTGTGATTGTGCATGTGCGTGTGCGTGTGCGTGTGCGTGTGTGTGTGTGTGTGTGTGTACGTGTGTGTGTGTGTCCTAAAAAGAGAACAAACACACAAATAACGTATAGAGAGCACAACAATGTGACACACACATTTAGCATTGTAAATAACCATTAAAAAACTAGCATAAATGAGCACACACACACACACACACACACACACACACACACTTATGTATGTATTTATGTATATGCCCCACCTGTATATACAGAATGAGATGCATGAACAATTGTGTCTGGGTGCATACACACACACACACACAAACACACACACACACACCTGTATCATGCATACATGCATGACTATAAAATCAATTTTGCCTTCATCAAATTTTAAAACTGAATTTATGTATTCATGTGTCCATTTAGAGATCACACACACACACACACGGAGGACGCAAACAGGAGAAAACACACTCAGCATGGCAAGCACTTAACCCCAACCCTTTCTTCTCTGCCATCTAACACACTCCATAGCGGACATGCTACACACCATGCAGTATTTAGGCAGGACTTTTAAAAAATATCATAAAAGGGATTTTTATTTACTGAGTATGAGACAATCCTGACTCCTATTATAATATTTAGATTGCCCTACATCATACATCTACACAGTGCACACTGGAAATATGGTTGCCATTTTTAATCACCTTATATTTTAAGTAATTAAGATAGTATGCAGTAATACAACAGCTTAAAAATGAAAATGTGACATTGAAGAAAAGCAGAGTGACTGTAGTAAACAATAACAATAAGAGAGAGTGAGAAAGAGCAGCTGGTACCAGTGTATCAATACAGCTGAAAATCACAATTACAACCATTTCAAATATTCACAATATATGTATCAATAAATAAATATTTTGTCAACACTACTTTACAGAATTTGAATTTTAAGTGTGATCAGTTCACGTGTCTGCCCTCAATTCCAGATATAATAAATATCAGTGGTGCAGCCATTATGTTCAGATCCCTCAAAAATGAATCCAGCAGGTCACTGGTTGTTTATCCATTCTTTACCATTCAAGATTTGTTTTGTCACTGAAAACAGATGCCTTTGCTTAATCAAAGAAGTGTAACAAGGCACATGCAACACTGTCTGGGGAATAGCAATATTAAAATATCACTGATGCAACAAATAATAAATATGTATTCATTTTGGGGTGCACCTTTGGTTTTCTCAATTTTTTTATATGTTTAAATGAGTGGTTGCCAGTGATGGACACCAAAGGCCAAAAATCCTCTGTCAAGCCAAACTGCCAAACACTAGGCTCCTTAAGACAAATGATGTGCAGCTTTCCCTGTCTTGTGTGAAACTGATTCTAATATGTATAATATGAATACATCATTGTGGGCTGAAGGAAATTGTGATGGACATTTTTCACTATCTTTGTTCTATAGACTACATAATAAACCAATCAACTGAGAAAATAACTGACAGATGCTGCCAGTTGTGGAGCTGATATGTCTGTGATAAACTGAGGCTGACCTGAACATTCGCCCAAAGCTTTGGCTTGGATGAATGACCTGATGCTGTTTCTTAAGTTAGAAAAAATATTCCGTTAGTGGGTTAACCCATCGAATATTTGTATTGAACAACTGACATAATTCTGAGTTGTGTGCAGCCCCACAAAATCTGAGACCGGGGCGTCGATGGCTTAGTGGTGGAGCAGGCGCCCCATGTACAAGACTGTTGCCGCAGCAGCCCGGGTTCAACTCCAGCCTGTGGCCCTTTGCTGCATGTCACTCCCTCTCTCTCTTCCCCCTTCACACTTGTCTGTCCTGTCAAATAAAGGCTAAAAATGGCCCCCCCCCCAAAAAAAAAAAAATCTGAGACTGACCTATAATGTCAGCCTACTAATGTATGGATAGGTAGCATCAGTGCTTCAGACACCAGCAGCCCATCATTCACTTACAGAGACAGGCTGGGACATTAGGAATAATAAATCTTTTGCTTCAGCTGTTTCATGTTGCAGTTGCTTCCATCAGTGTAGAGATTTAATGTAAAATGTAAGTGGCAAGATAAGGTAATACTGAGCTATGGATGTCAAACCTTCCAAGTTCAATGTGAATTCATGTCAATGCACATTTATTTATGTGTCTGTGTGCATGTATGATGTACAAACAGGCTGCATCCTGCTTTGAGACTGAAAATCAGGCTACTCTCTTCAAATTCTATATATATCTGACCCATCCCCGCTTTCTGCTGCTACAGTAGATGCCTGTGTGTGTGTGTGTGTGTGTGTGTGTGTGTGTGTGTGTGTGTGGTTGTGTGTGAAAAATAATACACACTAAAATATCCTCCAGCCACAGTCTGGTAGGTTTTGCTCCACATAGAAACAGAGTGATCAAACAGAGAAACATCGCAGTCTGAAATTCAAACACATCCTGCTTCTTTATTTTTTTCTGTGTGATCAGCAAATCAAGCCAAACACAGCTGAACATGCTCCAAACACTCAAACACACAGACACACACTCTGTCTCTAGGAACAAACCTATCATGTACGTCATGGAAAGCACGGTGTGTGTGTGTGTGTGTGTGTGTGTGTGTGTGTGTGTGTGTGTGTGTGTGTGTGTGGACGGCACAGAGACATGTGACCAGGTGAGAGGGATCATGGAAATGGTTGCTGTGGCAACTAGGATTTCACTGGCCGATATCGCAGGTGTGATGATGTCACTAATGACATTAAGAGCAATTGATAAAGTTGACAGGATAACGGAGCGGTGCGTGAGAACAGTTGGAGTAGAAACACAACAAACTGACTGCACGTAGCCCTTCCTTCCTCCAACTCATTGAGCAAATACACTGTGTACATGTGCGCACACATACACCAGCAGTGACCCCACTATCACTCAGGTAGGTAAACACTTTGTATTATTTCTCCGTAGCCATGGCAACATGCAGCTGAACCAACACTATGACCACCATGAAATCCTGTTAGTGCGTGTTTGACTGGTCATACTGCAGAGTCAACACAGGACAGGAAACATCTTGGATCATCTAATAAGTTACACAGTCATTCCAGTTGTTATCGGAGTACAAGTGAAATAATTGGTTGAATAATTAATTAGTCGATCAACAGAGTATTAAACAGCAACACTTTTGATAATCAATTAACTGCAGCCCTACATTAGAGTAAATGTGACAATTTATTATGTTATACAGGAGATTTTAGCTCATCAGTATTTCACTGCATTTTTAGGCTCATTCAAAGGTTATTATTGTTTGAAGTTAAGGATTTTGCATCTGGACATGACTGACAACTGGGTAGCCTATTTGGCATTGGAATGGGGGCAGAAAGATATGTATGCGGATGAAGTTGCAAATAATCATGTACATCAATATTTGCTTGGAAATACCCTCAAATGAAGATAATGTATCTAAAAAGCATTATGGCATTAGGGACGGGCCATATGGCCCTAAAATAATAGGCTGTGTTTTGAAAAAATCCTATTTTGATGCAGAGAAGCAAAATGACAAGCCGCTCCAGCTGTTCCACTTTTCTATGTTTTGACATGAAAAAGGACATGTTAGGGCACGTTAATCAGAGTTTGCCTGGCTGCATGTAAGCAGGAGTATTAGTGGAATTTTCATTTTCATTAGCCATGTAAACAGCTTATTTTCTTTTTTGGAATAAGGGCAAAAACCAGAAAATGTTGTGCACGTAAACATACTCATTAAGGATATCCTGAAAAGTACACTCACCTGCTAATATTTCACAATAAAATGTTGAGAGAAGCACCCAGTTGAACATTTAGTACCATATGTACTATTTCAAACGGCTGTGAGCAGATAAAGTTTGAAGAATGCAAACCGACTTAACTTCCTCTCTGCTGAGGAGAACGTACAACCTGCTGTCTGTCTGTCTGTCTGTCTGTCAGAGAAGATGGGTGCTATCTGAAGAAGAATCTATTGTCTGTCTTTTTAGTGAGATCCCCCCCCCCAAACCACACACACCCTTCTTCCAATTGACTGAATGCATCACTTTCATCATCCCAGTTTCTGCCTTTGTGTTGCACAATCTTCCCCTCTGTGGCAGGAACGCACATGCTTGACACGCGCGCATGTGCACACACACACACACACAGACACACACACACACACACACACACACACAGATCTGCAGTGTGTCTCATGAAATAGCAGGAGGCAGCAAGTCCATGTGTGAATGCCAAGTTTAGCAGATCAGAACACATCCTGCCACGCTGAGAAGGTGAACAGCAGCCGCTGCTTCTGCACCTCAGTGGGTGGAAACACCTTTCCACACTGCAACTAATAGACATTACTAGAGATGACAGCCATGCAGAGGAGCGGAGCCTCGTGCATAAGTCCTCTACAGCGCTGCTCTCTTTTCACCAATAATCCCTCAAACAGCTGTGTAAGAGACGAGGTTTGTGTCATCATGTGACCATTCAACTCTGTGATGCCGTGGTAGCTGCAGCTGTGACAAATTATGAGGGAATTCTTAAAAAGGTTTTAAGGGGAGAGCAGTAATCATTACAGCCAGCTGTGACAGGCTGAGACAGCTGTCAACCAACCAAACACCTCAAAACATCTCAAAACCTGTCTAAGCCTAAATACCTTAATACAGTAGTTTTCCTAGAGTCAGCATCTACTGGCCATTATTGGAGCTACAACTTACACAAGCCCTGGCTTCACTACTCAGTCATAGTGCTGATGCTTAGTAGGCCAGCCCAATCAAAGGAGTGAATATTGCATGTATGATACAGCTATAATAGCTGTGCTTATCATCAAGTTAAAGTTTGAAATATGTTCAAATCAGAATAGTGACTGACATTAAATCAAGCCCAAAATATACTGATCATATCTTTCATATGTGGATGATTCACTTGTGACTAAAGGTCCAGTGTGTAGGATTTAGTGGGATACATTGGCAGAAATAGAATATAATAAAATAAGTATGTTTTCTACAGTGTATAATCACCTAAAAATAAGATTCATTGTGTTTTTGTTAAGAATGAGTCGTTTGAGTAGGTCCTCGTCAACAGAGATCACATATTTCTACAGTAGCCCAGAGCGGACAAACCCAACACTGGCTCTATATAGGAACATATGCGTTTTCACTGTGGCGACCGTTGTTAGCAGTCCCTCCATGACAAGAGTGTCTGAAAAACAATGTTTGGCATATCAGAGACAAACCGCTAGCCTAGTACCTGCTAATGTGCGCTCACGTTTTAATTATGATAACTTTAGATCTAGACGTTCAGGAGGTTTTTACCAGGAGCTGAATTATTCACAGAGGTCTCTTCTCCTCCAAAAAAATGGATCTGATTATTTAAACTGGTAGAAGAAATACTTATTATATTACATTTCATTTCTGCCAGTATATCCCCCTAAATCCTTCACACTGGACCTTTGGTGCAAGCTTATCCGTATAGTGACTGATATTAAAACTATGCCCAAAATACACTGAGCATTTATTACATATGTGGATTATTCACTTGTTTTTAAAAAGTGCATAAGCCATGACAGCTACAAAAGTTTTTTTATGCTCTAATGTTAACTGGATTCCAACTTTGAAAAGCTACAGGTAATATCGTACTTTCTGTGCATTTTTAGAAACTGGCAATGATTGAAATGATATAGCTTAATTTACAAATGCTGACAGCATATTCCAAACAAGCCTTAAGAGCCTGCAGTACATAAAAATAGAAGAGCAAACAAATACCTGAAGACACTTGTGAATTCACTGTGTAATCCCAGTGAAAGAACTGTCTAGCAACGAGCAGAGAATGATAAAGCAGTGTTTTATGGAGTGCACATCTGCTTGTGCATGAAGCACAACAGGTAAAAACTCTGAAATTAGAGATGTGGAAACCTGACCATTAAATAAGGTTATTATTATTATTGTCAGCTACAAGGACTGTGGAAAGCACCAGCGATCAGATGTGACTAACAATGTAAATATTGTGCATTCCTAATAATGGAAGTAATACAATAAATCTAAGCCAGTTTCCATTTGGGGGTGTTGCTGAGTACACAGTGGCAGGGCTGACGCGTGTGTGCGCACACACACACACACACACACACACACAGAGAGCTTTCCATTAGACCCTCCAGGCAGAGTTTGTGAAACAGATCCTGAGGAATGTGATAAAGAACAACACAACAAGCTCTATACAGACAATTTCCAACAGCAGTACAGCAGTTTGCACTAAAACATCTGAGACTGCCTGCAAAAGCAACACAATAGAAATCCATCCCGAGGACACACACAGGCAGTAATATCAGCTGTCTGAATGTGTTGACAGGCCAGGCCTGCCGAGAATAGCTATGGCACTACAGACACAGTATGTGGCCTTAAACCAAAGAGCTCCAACAGAACAGGCAGATTAACGCCCCTTTACTAATGAGCAGAGCTGCACAGTAGCTGCTGTTACACATCATCAGTCAGCTGGTTTCTCCAGCAAATTCCACTTTACGTGACAAACCAAGAGGAGCACTTTACTCCAATAGAAGGTCCATTAATAGAATTACACTAGTTATGTATATTAATGACAAACAGGCTGATAGCAGTTGTGAAAGTTGCCATATTAATAATTGAAGTGCTGCGTGGTGTATAACTGGGTGTGTGCTGCATTGAGGGGGAGCTGTCTTTGGTTGGACGTGTCAAATCTTGCTCTATCGTGTCTCTAATATGAAACACCGTAGGACAGAAAAAGCAGACAAGCTGAGGAAGTATTTCCTGAGCCCCAGGGCTGACATACTTACAGGGACAGACATTTTGCTGGTGCTGTCACTCTCCTTGGCTCCTTGCTTTAAAAACGCACGGCGGTCTTTTTTTTCCAGATGCTACTTTTCCAACAGAATGAGGTTTCGTCACGGCTCCCCAAGTGTCAGTCCTCCTCCGTCCATTCCGCGGTGCACTCTGAAGGAAAGGCAAACATCCAGCTGTGGACAGAGGTCGGGCTTTCGTTGAGTTTGGACTGTCAGGAAATGTGTCTGCAGCAAAATCAGGGGTTTTGCGGCCGCCTGAATGTCCAGCAGAGCCGGCTGTCTCTGCCGTCCCCCGCCTTCCCTCTCCCTCCGCCGCTCCTCGCCTCACTCACGGATTCCTTCACGGACACCCCGTTCCGAAATGCTCCAATAAAAGCTAGTAAACGACGAAGCGATGGTTCGGGAGGTCAAGCGACTCGCAGCGTTGTGTTGACAGGTCTGTAGCGTAAGTGAACGGCAGGAGAGAACCGCCTCCGCCGCTGTCTGCTGCCGTCCTTCCACAGGGATGATCCAGTCCAGCCTTAAAGAGACCGTCTCACTACAACCACTTACAGTTCCTACAATTTACAACGCACTTTAAAAATCCACAGCAGGGTACCCCCCGGGGCATTTTTGGAACAAGCCTTTAAAGGACCATACCAATGGTTCTGCATGCTCAGTTAATACAAATGATTCATACAAATATTAGCTGGCAGACAACTATTATTAGAATAATGCTGCTGCATGTCGGACATTTGAACTGTCTAAACATTACACTGTATACTATACTATAAAGGTCACAACACAGAATTTCATTGATAAAAAACTTAATGGGCTTACCTCACACAGGCCCAGGGGCCAAATATAAGGGGCCCCTCTGGCATTCACGTGCAAAATGTCAAAGTAACACATTCTCACCAGGAAGTGACTCAAAATGACCACAAAGGGATGCAAAGGAACCACAAACAGACACAAACTACTCAAATGAGCAAAAAATACAAAAAAGACTAAAAAGAGACACTACAGCACCAAAAAAGAAACAAATTGATTTCAAGGAGATACAAATGACTTCAAAGATAAATAAAATGACGACAAAGAGACACAAAACAACCACAAAATGACTACAAAAATACACATAACAACCAAAAAAGACATTAACAGGTCACAATATGACATTAAAATGACCAAAAAATGATACAAAATGACCAAAAAAGACACAAATTACCTCAAAGACACACAAAACAACTACAAAGAGACACAACACAACCACAAAATTACTACAAAGAGACACAAAATGACCAAAAAGACATGATATTAGCTCAAAGGGACACCAAATGACATCAAAATGACACAAGACAACCACAAGGAGGCACAAGATGAATATTAAGAAATACATGATGACCAAAAAAGACACAATATTACCCCAAAGAGACAGAAAATGACATCAAAGTGACACACAATGACCTCAAAGACACACAAAATGACTAAAAAGATGCAGAACTGGCCAAAAAAGACACAACATTACATCAATGACACACAGAATCACATCAAGGTGACAGGTAAAATGACCCCACAGAGACACAAAAAGAGGCAAAACCACCACAAAGGCTGTGTGTCTTGCTCCTATGAATGAGAGTTGATGGAGCCTTTTGCATATCTGTGCCCAGGGGCCCACTGTCTGATGATTTGCCCAATCATAGATTATATACAACTACATTACTATACTAGGCCAACAGCATTCTATAATGACAGAAAAACAAAATATGAACATAAAGGCTAACCACTCCATGCAGCCAGTGGTTTTCATTCTTTCTCTTATTTTAGAAAACCTTTTAGCAAACTCTGGAAATGTGCTTGAATTTTGTATTCCAAAACAGTGAATATCAAGTCTGCATGCATTTTTATCAAAGTTCCAGTGTTATTATTTCTTAAACACAACAACATGCTTTGCAAAATGAGCTGTAATGTTAATTGCCCAGCATAACGTGCAGTTTCAGTATGAGCTGCTGCAGCATCATTTTGCTCATTTTAACAATGTGGCCCACATTTGATCATTTAAACTCAGTGACACTGACAAAACACATCAAGTTACTTGTTATTCATAAACTCATCTCTGATACCAGACAGTTGTTTGAAATCAGTAAGTCATTATAATGATTGGAACAGATAGATTGTCAGGATGATGCGCGGTATAAATAGTTGAGCCCTGGCTGCCCCGCTGAGCACTCTGTCTTTCCTTCTGACTCTTGTTTGTGTGCGCGTGTGTGTGTTTCTTCAGGAACACAATCAGGCTCCCTGCTGTGGTTTAAATAACAGCAGCTATTTTCACCCACACGCCTCACTGACATGTCACACATGCGTGCCTGCATCCAGCTGGGGTTGGCCAGGAACACCAGTAGCTGTGTGTGTGCTTCTTCTTAGATTGGATGAGGGAGGACCAAAGAGATTAAGTCCGTCACTAGAGCAAAAATGCAGTGACCAAATATGTCTGTCTACAGACGATCTACGTACAACAGATGCAAATTTGTACTGGATTCCAAAGCACCTCCAAAAACCAGGTGGGTCACAGCAACAAGCAGTGTACTTTGTTTAAATAACACCCTATGTGTCCTATTCTATTAAAAAATGCACTTCTTTTATCTTGATTGCGTTTATGATTGTTATCATGTTTGCGTGTTTGACAGGTGTCACACTGTCAACTGTGGTATTTGTTTGTTCTGACTATCTCAGTCAACCAAGGCTTCAGTGTGTCCCACTAAAGAGGAACACTACCTCAATTAAAGGAGCAGTCTGTACGATTTAGGGGAATTTAGTAGCATCTAGTGGTGAGGATTGCACACTGCAGCCAGCTGAATCTTCTCCTGGATGGAATTCCTTTAGTGTCCATTGTTCAGGAGGTTTTTACCAGAAGCCAAATTATCCACAGAGTTCTTCTCCTGATAAAAACACGGAATAAAGCAGTTTTAGGTTAAAATGGCATGTGTTTTTCGCTCACTCTCATGTGGGGGGCCAGCTAATAACATTGGTCAACACCAAAATGCAAAATCATGAATGGCCCTATTTAGGACCCGTGTTTGGTTTGTCTGTTATGGGCTACTGAAGAAACATGGCGGCGCAACATGGCGTACTCCATAGACCATGGATGTGTAAAGAGACCTTCATACAGCATTTAATGTGGGATCCCACTCATTCCTAGGAAAGTTGCTCAGGGGCGCATGAAGCCAAAAAAACTCTATTTCCATTCCAATTTCAATACAACCCCTTATCCAAAGAATAGGCTCATTCAAGATGAGCCAGGCCTGCGTAGATTCGATCACCGGTGATCGGTGCACACTGCATGCCGGTTAGTTTTGTGTCCGACTTCTTCCCAATTTGCTCTGATGTATTACAAAAGTGGACAGCAATAATCTTGCGATAGCAAGGCAGCCGCAGATTTTAGAGCCAGGTGTTGCAGTTGCTCTCCACCGACTGCAAGACCCAGGGCATGGTGGGAAACACCTGGCTCTCACCTGATCTAACAGCTGATTGGTTTAGATTTTGACTCAACAAGATGATGTTTTAGATCAACTTTTAAAACAGATTTAGATGTTATTTGTTTGATTTGAAGGTTTATTCTGTGAACAGAAAACATGTTGTGTGACTGATGGTCAAGTTTAGTCGTCAGGGATTAAATACATTCATCATAAACTATACAGAGTCTACTGTATATTAACATGAGAATGTTTTAGTTATTTAAGTTAAACTTTTTACTATTTAGCATCACAGAGACTTGTGGTCAGTGGGATGTGAGGATTCTTAAAGTAAGTAAAGTAACATCTGTACAGAGGTGAAGCCCTGATTATATCTGACTGATCTAACTGAAAGCTGTTGCCTTGTTTTTTTTTCCTCTGAAAATATTAACCTTATTGTTAAACTTGACCGCAGCTTTTTGTCACCGCCCCCTGCTGCAGCTGCCTGCTCTCGTCTACTTTCCAGGCAAGGCCCAGTTCATCTCGAATGAGCCTAATCTCAAGGTGCAGCTGGGTGAGGAAGGGGTCCACTTTGAGGACCTCAAAATTGCATCTCTGCTTCATGCAGATGATGTGCCGGACTGTCATAGTGAAGAGGGAGCTGAGTCGGAAGGCAAAGCTTTTTTATTTACTGGTCCATCTGTGTCCCAACTCTCACCTATGGTCATGACCTCTGGGTAGTGATCGAAAGAATGAAACCGTGGATACAAGCAGCCGAAATGAGTTTCCTCTGAAGGATGGAGCCTTAGAGATAGGATAAGGAGTTCGGACATCCGGAAAGACCTTGGAGTAGAGTCGCTACTCCTTTGCGTTAAGAGGGGCTAGTTGAGGTGGGTCAGGCATCTCATCAGGATATCTCCTGGGCGCCTTCTCTTAGAGGTTTTCAGACACATGCAAATGGTGGGAGGCTCCGGGGCAGGACCTTGAAAGCATTGTTGGAGAGAGGGACGTCTGGAGTGCTTTGCTCAGCCTGCTGCCCCTGCGACTCGGCCCCAGATAAGCCGTTTAAAATGGAATGGAAAAAAGAACTTGTTACTTTGTTTATTAATGAATGAAGTTGGCAATTGCACTTTGTTTAGCTAACATTAGCCAGCTACATCTCTGTTGAGTCACCCTACATTCATTTGGACTGTAAATGCCATTAAGCAGTAATCCTGGTGAAGATGTGAGGGAAACAGAGCTGCAGTGTCGGTGAGTGATAGCAAATGTTACAGCCTCTCAAGCTTAATCGCTGTCATGACTTATATGTATGCTAGCTAATTAACGTTAAATAACTAGTTAGTACAAATATAAATCACTCAGGCAAACTGTAAGGCATTATAGCATATGGTCAAGTCCATGTTGGCAGATATTCACCAAACTGACAGGCCATATCATAAAGTCCAGGCAGAACAATTATCAGAGCCATTAAAAACTGATCTTGTTATAATTGCAGTCTGGTCAGTGATAATAGGTTGGACCTGCCCCGTTTGTTCATGAATCATGATGTAACGTTAGCTGTCTTGGACCAAACAGGGGCTTGAGACAGAGCCATGATCTGTTTGAAGATCAATGAAAAACATCAGCAAGCATCACATAATGTGTGTTTTTAATCTGGTGGGAGGATTTTTCAGTCACAGTTGAAACAACAAAGATATGATGGAGTATTCATCTTCATTTGCCTCCTCTTTAGTCAAAAGCTCTTGATAAGCTTCATGTGTGGATTTAAGGTCAAGAAAAGTAGCTTCAACTTCTTGCACATATGACACATCTTCCATAAGTTCAGTCATTATATTTCCCCTTCTAGTTAAATGAATAAGATTTTTTTTTTAAACTTGGAAACATGTTCTTGATCTGTGTCTGAAGTGCTTTCCACGACTTCCTCTTCTTCACTAGCTTTCATAACATGAGCCATGTTTTTTTTAATTCATCCAGAAATTATCCAAGCAATCCAATAATCCACTCCTACAGCAGACTCCTTAACGTTTGAACGATTTCACAATATAATCCACGCCATTAACAGATTTCCTTTGTTTCCTTTGTAACGTGATTCGTTCTCAGCTCTCAGTTTATGAAATGCATAGAGGGGTGTACATATTATGCTTTCAAACAATCAGGCCATGTGTTCGTCACCATCCAGCTCTCCATTTACACTCCAAATCTAGCAAGTCCCCTCATTGGTGCTGCAGTTCTGGAATCCTTCAATTGGTCTTTGACTTGATGATTATTCTTGAGGGGAGAGAATCACCATAGGTTCCACGATACAATATTATAACAATACTTAAGTCACGATACAATATAATTGTGATTCTAAACATTGTGATATGCTGAGTATTGTGATAAAATATACTGCAATATATTATGCTTTATTAACTTATTCAAACTGCAAATTACTGTATGTCCCCAAAGCACTTTTATTTAATAAGATTTCAGTCTCTTCATCTCACTTCAATCACTGTATTTGCAGCAAACTGTATCTAGTGGACTGAAAAAGTCATTGATTTTTATTATTCAAGTAGGCTACCTGTCCAAGAAAAAAGAAAATCCAAAAAATGAATCAGTATTTATTATAAACAAAAAATGAATACAATGCTCAGAAAGTGTAAATCTAAATCTAAATAAGGATTTGAAAGATAAACTAAGGATCCTACATAGATTAAAGCAAGGACAGTCTCTGCATCAGGCCTTGAGGATGGGAGGTTAAACACACTTCTTCCTGCTCCCCCCACACCACCCAGGCAGCCTCTCTTAGCTTTATCCCCATTTATCCACAGCCACTAGATGGGCTCAGCACAGACAACGGAAAGGGGTTTGGCTCCTACAGTGTGATTTGCCGTACTCACCCCAATAGAACTGACACCAACGTCTGGCTCCTCGAACGCCATCACTGGCGCCATGACCATCTATAACATCTTTCCCAATTCATTGTCTACGGAACAGCTACAGACTTTATACCATATGACATCACAAATTTGAGTTTTACCTCACTAGCTTTTGGATTTGGGAGAGAGTTGTTCATGGTTATTAATATTTTGAGACTGTTTAAAACCAGAGAAAGAAAATGTATGAATTTTTAGAATGAGCCTAGTTCCCATTTAAAAACCTATGGGTGATGTCATTAATAATGAGATCTTAATGAGGTGATTTTTTTGATGCATGTCTTTTACACTTATCAAGGAAATTAAACTATCCAGTATATGCAGCATATAATCAATCCCTCATAATGGATCCAAATCCCGTACCACTGCATTGCAAAAGGGTGCACATGGAAGAGATTTAGTGAAGATCTCACGTGTCTATAAATAATTACAGAACCAGCTTCATGCTAAAATGTTTAGCCTTCTGGCTACCATGCACATAAAATAAAACATGAGAGGAGAGACTGAGGTTACAAACAATACTGATATCCTTTAATAAATCCACCTCCAACATATTGCATCTGA
The DNA here is from genome assembly GCF_006386435.1 of Epinephelus moara. Taxonomy (NCBI): domain Eukaryota; kingdom Metazoa; phylum Chordata; class Actinopteri; order Perciformes; family Serranidae; genus Epinephelus; species Epinephelus moara. The sequence continues at coordinate 5,145,774 of NC_065525.1, forward strand.
TTGATTGGTTCCATCATCATTAGAGATTACATCAGACTGCATTGGTTGTCTCTGGGAAACCATTATGGTGAGTGGCCTCTGCTGAGACATTTTGATTGGAGTGGAGTTTTAGTGTCCCGTGATGATGTAAATGCTGTTTCAGCCTCATCCATCCTGACAAGAATAAAATTATGGCAACACATTCCCATAGACACCTTCAGCCATGATAAGCTATGTGTGAGCATGTGTGAGGATAATCTCCTGTCAGCCCTACGCCATAAAAATCCTACTATCTGTCTTTGTGTGTGTGTGTGTGTGTTCGTGTGTGTGTGTGTAGAACTAAAGGTTTAGTAGTAAATCACAAGCTGATTTTAGGCACCTGTCAGGAGCAGTTCTGTCTTAAAACCCACAAGAGGGCTGCTTTATTCAACATACACACAACATTTCAGCATCCTCTTCAGTCACCACAGGAAAGTGCTTTGAAAGTGCTGTGGGTAAACAGAAATAACGGTAATGGCTCAGGATACTTACAACAAAACAAATGCAGTGTAACATACTTTATACACTATTATGGCATTTTAGAATAATGAAGATTGTTGGTTGATTTAGATATTTTACCCAGTTTATTCGTATGAGAATTTATTTGGAGGGTCTATAGTCACATAATAGTCACATTGCACAGCTATCCAGCTATGTACACCTGCATGATGTGATTTTGCCAAGTAGGACATGTTCCTAGATCAACATCCTACATGCATTCCTGGACCAACATTGCGATCAGCCCTCTGACATCATCAGTGTGCTGCTCCTGTGTTTCTTTCAAAATCCCTTTGTGCTTCCTCTACTAAGCTAAGTTTTCCAAATCAAAGTCGGCTAAACTGAACAAAATCCTTATGAGCTACTACGCCAGACCCTGAGACATGGGCACCACGTTCATGTGTGTTCATGTGCTTTCGCTAGTCTCACGCGCAAGCATGCATACGTGAGCGCGGTGCACAGAGAGGCAGTCAGAGCTGCAGGCTACAATGAGGCTAAAAACAGACTTCAAATGACATTTTTCCAAACAACTTTTTATGTCGGGGCTTCAGGACACTTGGATCACTACAGACGAGCAGTATGGAGATATTTTGTGGTTTCAATTATGTGTTTTTGGACGTTTGAATCTGGGGCACCATAAGCCTCCATTAGGTGGAGTTGTGTTGCTACCCCCTCTCCCCTTGGATCTCCGCAAGTGTTGTGAGGACTCTAAAACTTCACCTGAGCCTCCATCAGCATATGGGTGAGTAGATAATGGCTAAATTTTCATTTTTGGGTGCACTATCCCTTTAAGGTGTTATTGAGATATCACGTTCACGAGAATGAGACATACAAGTTCACAGTGACCTTGACCTCTGACATGACCACCAAAATTGAATCAGTTCGTTGTTGAGGCAAAGTGGACATTTGTGCCATATTTTTTAAGAAATTCCCCTGAGGTGTTCTTGAGATATTGTGTTCACAGGAGACAGACGGACAATCCGAAAACATAATACCTCTAGCCACTGCTATGCCTGCGCGGAGGCATTAAAACAGAAGTGCTGAGTGCACACTGTGTACATAAACTTTAATAGAATAGCTTAATAAACCTATTTTTGTTAACGTTATATTTCAACATTGCAGGATGCCCAGGAATAACCACCCAGGTGTTAATAGCCAACGGGTGTAAATAGCATTGTTGGCTACGGACACCTTAGTGCTCATCTTTGCTGTGATATACGCCTGGGTGTGAACAGCCACATTAGCTATTTAAACATAGGTGCTAACAGCATCTGCCTTATTTATTTCATAATGTCTTATTCATTTAATATTGATCATTTGGGGCTCCATAAGCGATCCATTCAGTAAAATTTTCAACAGGGGGTAGAAGAACAATGTTTGATACAGAGACTCTTCACAGCCTACTTTACAGAACAAACAGTTTGACTCTGCAAACAAAAATAAATCAACCAGCTTACTTAAAATGACCTGTTTGTGTTTATTGAATATCTAATATTTACATGAACAAACAGAGAGCTGCGTCAAGACCCAACAGTTAAACAAATAAAACATCAAATCTCCCTCTTCTGCATCAATCCTCCTCTCACCCCTCTGCCTTTGTTCCATGTTTGTTCATAACTAGGACAAAAGAGCACCTGAGGGATCGGCAGTCAGTGTGGTCCTCTCATTTATGATGGATGAGACGCAGACTAATTGATTACACTTCTATTGTGGTATTGATCAGCATTACAGTGCTCTGTACAGTGTCCCCAGAAAGCTTGTCACCTGAATGCATGAATACATGTTATCATTTTTACAGTGGTCAGCAGGGTGTTTCAGTGTTGCATGATGGTTTAAACAGTATGACAAAGTTCAGATTTTAACACATTTTTTTTCCAATCCAAAAACATCATTAACGATCTGAAAAAACATTATTGGTTGAACACTGAAACAATGAAAAATCCATCCAACAACTGCATTAATTTAACCAGACCTCACAGCATCTATCCCTCTGCTGATTAAAGCCCCTATCTGTAGAATTTTAATACAGTTTCAAGCTTTCAAATTTTTTTTAGATGACATCCATTTTTTATTACAGAAATTTAAACATCATACAGTAGCACACTACCCTGCACTATGACATCTATATTTCTGTAATAAAAAATGGATGTCATCAAAAAGAATTTGAAATTTAGATGTCATAGTGCTGGGTAGTGTGCTACTGTATGATGTTTGCAACAGACTTTTTGGTTAGTACACTCAGAAAAACGTGCACATACTTACCATAGACAGTATACACATACGTCGGCACGCCCCTACTTTGGAGAAGCAGGTGGAGTCTGACATACAAGCCAAGAAACCTATTGTCACTCTATTGCTCTCTTCAGAACAAGACTCCGTTGAGAAAAACAGTGATTTAACATTGCTGAACATCGGAGCTGATGGTCTACCGTTGCCTCAAACAGTGTTATTGTGTGACTTTTGCATTTAAAAGGGTTAGTTCAGATTCACCAAAGTCACACAATAACACAAACAAACCGATTAAAGCAGCGGTAGACCAGCAGCTCCTATGTTCAGGGATGTTAAATCACTGTTTCTCTCAATGTAGTCTGGTGGCTTTGACGAGGGCATAGATGGGGAACTGAAGCCAGTAATGGCTTTCGGCCTTCAGTAATGGGGTTGTCCCGACTGACATCTAATGTATGTAATACACTGACTATGGATAAGTAGCTCACACAACTCCACTTCAAAATATCCAAACAATCCCTTTGTCCTGAAGTCTCCTGAAGAGATGCTGCTGTATGGATCTGCAGAGGAAGGTGCTGTGTGCAGCTGTCTAAGGGCAGCTTGAGACAGCAGGAAGAGGCAGAGTTATAGGTTACCTTTCAACTTGTTGGGTAGGGGCAGATTTTTATGGTACAGGTGTCATTTACATCTGGCTGAGATCTAATACAAAATGCATTTATAACAGTTGTTTTAACCTCTAAATGTGTTTTCTCTGATTCAGGTAAGGTATCCAGATATACAGGTCGCATTTTAATGCTAAGTGGAAACGGGTCCTAGCCAGTCAGTTGGCTCAGTGCCCTCCCTAACCTCAACCTTTACCCTAACCATAATGAGATCCTGATTTAAGTATTAGAGTATAACTCTGGTTTACTTCAACTTGGGTTTTACTTCCACAATAGATCACCTGGCTGTTCATGTTTCTTGACCTATCAGACTTTTTTGTATGGCATCACTGTGTTCCCAGATCTCAGCAGTTAACTTGGTGAAGACATCATCATGACAGGTAGAAATAATGGACAAAACTATAAAAGTAAATGTATAAACTGGATTTATTCTTTTACCCCAAAACTAAGTTTTAGCCCTGACTCAACCCTGTGAGGAAGTAGGACAGGCAAGAATGACCTCACTTCCCCAAAAAATGCCCTCAGTGTGAAGGTTTAAAAAATCAAATTGGTTCTCACAAGGATGGAAGTACAAGAACACTCAACACCCCATCATTCCACAAACTCACCCTATTAATATCCCCGTCCTGAAATAGACTCGAGCCACAGCACCAGTCTGAGCTCACTTTACTGGAGGAACGGCAACTGTGTCATTAGAGAGAGAGAGAAAGCAAGATACAGGAAGTCTAAACATCTGTTCTACTCTGTGTGTGTGTGTGTCATTGTTTCATGTTGCTCTGTCGCACTGCTTTTTCTAACTCAAACTGGCGGTGGTCGACGCGCTCCAAGAAGTTCTTCCGCTCCACATACCTAAACACACACACACACACACACAGAAAGAGAACATTAGACCTACTTTTATCATAACAAGCACAAACACACTGAAAATACAATTTAGGACAAAGAGTATAGAAGCAATGTGGTCTTCACACGCACACGCACGCACGCGCACGCACGCGCACGCGCGCACACACACGCACACACACACACACACACACACACACACAGAGTTTCCCACCCCTAAATCACATCTCTTTCCACTTCTTCCACTCCAACACAGGATGCAGTTACACAACTTTTCCTGCAGTGTGTGTTTGTGTGTGTGTGTGTGTGTGTGTGTGTGGGGGGGGGGGATAATTTGACTCCCTGTTGTGTCTAAGTGTTTTTAAATTAGCCCCCATCCTTCTGCTTGGTTGGAAGTTAGTACATGTTGAGTGTGTGTGTGTGTGTGTGTGTGTGTGTGTGTGTGTGTGTGTGTGTGTGTGTGTGTGAGGCACAGAATGACAGTGAAGGAGCTAACAAAGTGCATACATCACAGATTCATGTTATTTCCCTGGGGCAACCAGGCTTCCATTGGCTCCCTCTCTCCATCCAGACTAAAGCATGATTCCTACTCATATGGAACAACGTGTCCCTCCATTTACACTCACTACTTTCCAGCTACTGCTTCATAATTAAAAACTCTGTGTTTTCCATCAGGCCTGCTCACTGTGGTGGAGCCATGTCAGCATTTTGGCATTACTGACTGTGAAGAGCTATTAATGAAGGATGGAATCGTCACCAATTTGCTCTGTAAATTAGTATGTCACATGAACAGTGTTGGTTGTTGGTTCACTATAACATTTAATAATAAAAGTACAAGGACATACTTCATGAAAATGATGAACCCCTCTTCATCTCAAACCCATAGAGGTCTGTAGAGACTCAAGTACTAAAGTACTAGAGACCCAGTGAGCTGGTGTTAATGTCCACTTTGCTTTAAGATATTCCTGGTTTAATCTCGGCCCACTGTACTTCCTGCACATTTGGGATGTAATACTCTTTGGTTTCTCTCTGTGATGGAAGCTACAAAAAGCCTCTCCTGACCATTATGTATTTGAATTCTTGAGTTTTGGCCAAAAACATGTTTTGTGAGGTCACACTGACCTTGACCTTTGACCTTTAACCAAAAAAATCTAATCAGCTTATTCTTCAGTTCAAGTGGACGTTTGTGTCAAACTAAGAAAGGAAAAAAAAATCCCTTAAGGTGTTATCGAGAAACTAAGTTCACGAGATTGAGATAGACAAGGTCACAGTGACCTTGACCTTTGACCACCAAAATCGAATCAGTTCATTGTTGAATCCAAGTGAATGTTTGTGCCAAATTTGATAAAAAAAGGTCATAAAAAAGGCATTCTTGAGATATCACGTTCACGTTCACGAGACTACGTGACACAACAGACTACTCAAAAATGTCCTGCCAAAAAATCTTTGGCCTTTTGGTATTGCAGTTTCTTGATACTGAACAGCCAACTTATACACTGATATACACTGAACAAAAATATAAACGCAACACTTTTGTTTTTGCTCCCATTTTTCATGAGCTGAACTCAAAGATCTAAAACATTTTCTATACACACAAAAGACCATTTCCCTCAAATATTGTTCACAAATCTGTCTAAATCTGTGTTAGTGAGCACTTCTGCTTTGCCGAGATAATCCATCCCACCTCACA
>NC_065525.1:5152047-5181789 GCF_006386435.1 Epinephelus moara
GCATGCAGATGAGCTTCCCTGAGACGGTTTCTGACAGTTTGTGCAGAAATTCTTTGGTTATGCAAACCGATTGTTGCAGCAGCTGTCCGGGTGGCTGGTCTCAGACAATCTTGGAGGTGAACATGCTGGATGTGGAGGTCCTGGGCTGGTGTGGTTACACGTGGTCTGCGGTTGTGAGGCCGGTTAGATGTACTGCCAAATTGTTGCCTTTGGAGACGGCTTATGGTAGAGAAATGAACATTCAATTCACGGGTAACAGCTCTGGTGGACATTCCTGCAGTCAGCATGCCAATTGCACGCTCCCTCAAAACTTGCGACATCTGTGGCATTGTGCTGTGTGATCAAACTGAACATTTCAGAGTGGCCTTTTATTGTGGCCAGCCTAAGGCACACCTGTGCAATAATCATGCTGTCTAATCAGCATCTTGATATGCCACACCTGTGAGGTGCAATGGATTATCTCGACAAAGGAGAAGTGCTCACTAGCACAGATTTAGACAGATTTGTGAACAATATTTGTGAGGAAATGGTCTTTTGTGTGTATAGAAAATGTTTTAGATCTTTGAGTTCAGCTCATGAAAAATGGGAGCAAAAACAAAAGTGTTGCGTTTATATTTTTGTTCAGTGTAGATTAATCTCTGATAGTAAGATAAAATGATCTGATATCAGTTGGACACTAGGGGTGTAATGGTCCACAAAATTCATGGTTTGGTTCAATACGACACAGAAGTGTCAAGGTTCAGTACGTTTTCCATACAGCAAAAAAGTAGAAATGCCAGAGAAATTTCCTTGATTTTTAACATTTTAAATGAACAAAAGCTAAAATAGTTTGGGCTTTTGCTTTTTTGTACAAAGCAGAAAAGACTGAATTGTGTCCTTACTAAATTGTGAAGTTGTGGGTTTATATCTGCTTTTGTTGAATTTGAGTATATTATGTTGTGATATTTTTTTTATTTAAAACTATTTTAAAAATCTACATCCATTTTCTTGTAAACACAGACAAAATTCATTGAGAAATTGACATTTAACAATGCTAATAACAACAATGCTAATACTGAAGTCCTGTTTCTGTGTAACTGCTTCCAGCTATGATGCAACATATGTTTCAGTAAAAGTCCCACTGATATTGTAGAGTTTTCAACCCAATAATATATTTTGATGAGAAACACTAAACGGGTGAAATATATTGTCATTTCTAGCCCCTAACCCACACCACCACCCAGTGGTCTGGCAGTCTCTTACCCCTCTCTGCCTCTGTTGTGGATGGCCAGCTCCTCAGTGATGCCCTCCTCTGATTTAAAAGCATCCCAGTCCATCTTTGACTTTTCCAACGTACTCATCTTCTGTTTCTTTCCCCCAATACGATTCAGGATGCTCGACATGCCTGCAGGACGCTTGACACTGCAAACACGAGAGGGAGAACCTTAGGTATCAACACTACAGAGACACACTACAGTAGCTGAAGCATGTTTCTGGTACAGCTGCAATAATTTGTCAATTAACTGGTATATCAATTGGCAGAAAATGAGCAACTATTTTGATCACTGAATAGACATTTTAGGTATTACTTTAAATAAAAACTAGAATTATCACCCCACGGTTGTATGTCTCCTCACAGCAGTCAAGTTTCTCTTACATTTTACATCCATGTCTGTGAAAATATGGATGCTTCACACACATCTTCAACCTGGCAGCAAAGAATATCTATACAATCAGCACAATTTCAAGGTAGACACCCAAGATTAGTGTTACCAATTCAGTATCTGACCAAACGTCTCCCCTTCGGTTCCTGAGTATGGTGTTGAGTAATGGCCAGAAAAGTGTTTCATGCAGAACATTATGATGCCACAGGGAAGTTGACCTTTTGGATAAAAGATGCCATTACTTCATCCTTTTATCCTATCTGACATTTGTGTCAAGTGTTGTCATAATTAGCATATGAATTCTTGGGTTATGGCCACAAACATGTTTTTTGAGGTCACAGTGGCCTTAACCTTTGACCCTTCAACCACCAATTTCTCATCAGTTTATTCTTTAGTCTAAGTGGACGTATGTGCCAAATTGGAAGAAATTCCCTTAAGATGTTCTTGAGATATCACATTTATGAGAATGAGATGGATGCAATGTCACACTGGCCCTAGTCTCGCTCACCAGACCTTTCTCAAGAAAAGAAAGGTCTGGCTGGGCCGACTCTCACTTTAAGATTGGAGAAAAAAACGCCCCGGCTGCTTGTATTTCTTTCAACCAATCACAATCGTTCTTGGTGGTGCCACAGCAACGGTGCACTTGCAAAAATATTGCCGGGGGGAAACAGATTTTGGTGTAACACGCCCACAAAAATATCGCCTACAGGACGCGAACCATGGCAGAAAAATGGCTACATCCCCGCAAGATCAAACACTGCAAAAGTTAGTAAAGGACGTGTTGAAAACTGCAACCGGATGTGGTAGGGCGGGACTTCAGCGGGTGGCTCGTTCCGCCTAATGAGAGGCTGATCTTTGCAGCGAACTTCCACCCACTCAGACTACACTGGCCTTGACCTTTGACCACTGAACTCTAATCAGTTCATTGCTGAGTCCAATCGCGCCATATCGTCCATATCGCGCCATATCTCAAGAACTCCTTGAGGGAATTTCTTTAAATTTGGCACAAACGTCCTGTTTGTGCCAAATTTAAAGAAATTCCCTCAAGGAGTTCTTGAGATATGGCGCGATATGGACGGGCAGACGTATGGACGTATGTACAGTATGTACAGACAGATGGGCTGACAACCTGAAAACATAATAATAATAAATCTATTTATATAGCGTAATTCATGCATAAAATGCAACACGAAGTGCTGAACATAAAAGACAATCAAAACATCTGTGATAGAGAAAAAAAGATGATAAAAACATAGGATAAAATAATAATAATAATAATAATAATAATAATAATGATAATAATAACAACAAGTGAACAAAAAAATAAAAGATGAAGTAAAATTCAGTTAAAACTACAGGATAAGATAAGATAAAACATCCATCAGTTAAAAATACATTTCAGGAGAAAGCAATGGAAAAAGATGTGTCTCAAGATAAAAGTTTAAATAGATGTAGAGTCCCTAAGACCTTCAGGCAGGCTGTTCCAGAGTGTCCAGAGAGTCAGAGAATCTTAGGGGCCTAGCAGGCACATATACCTTGACCATGTCAGATAGATAATGCCTCCAGCTACTGCTATTGCCAGTGCAGAGGCATAAAGAAGCCAAAGATTTGCTGGTTTCATGCTTCTTAATTGTGAGAATGTATTGCTTTTCTTCGTCTCACATGATAATAAACTTAATAACTTTAGATTTTTGGGCTGTTGGTTGGCTAAAACACACCATTAAAATGCGTCATCTTCTGCTCTGGGACATTACACAACAGGCATGTTTCACTAATTTCTGACATTTTATTGACAAAACAATTAACCAAGGAAATACTGGGCGGATTAATCCATGATGAAAATAATGACTAGCTGCAGCCCTAGTTTCTGGCATACATGGGACAAACTTAATGATGAAAGATGTTGCTACTGTTTCTGTTCTAAGTTCGTACAAGTCAGTCACAATTTTTTGTCTTCTCGATCAAAATGACCATTTAAATATTATATGAACAAAACAGGGACTCTTCCAAAGCACACAGTACAAACAGCAGCACATCACTAAACTGTGACAAATACATTCATCACAGTGAGCAGGTATGAGAAACATGGAGTTACACTTTTTGTGTCACAGAGACATATTTTAGTAGCAGCTATTTCTAGAACAAAAGACTTTGTCATGTAGCCTTGTAAGACTGTATACAGCAGACAGAGACGAGGTGATGAAAATGTATGAGCTCAACTCAAAGCCACTGAGACTACACAAGAATGTCTGAAGTCACAGTGTAACACTCAGAGCCAGTTTTGGTTTTGTTGGTGTGACTTTTAAGTGCAGGCAGATGTGTTATCTTTGCTGGGCTCATACTTCACTTGCATATATAACATACTTTTGTTGTGAGAAACCCAGAGCTAGCTGCACCAGCCACAGAAAATTACTCACAAGTAGAAGAACACTATTATTAAAGAATTATCTATGGAGTTATTTAAGTATTAAAATTTAATTATGCACATATGGCATAACAGGTGACAGGTAAAGAGAGAGCTCGGTTTCTTTCAGCCTGTGTCTCTGTGTATGTGCATTTGTGTGAGTGAGTGTGTGGCTCTGCTCGTCTCTCTCACTCTCTGTTTGGACACAACTGACAAATATGCTGAAGCATGAGATGCATATTCTTAATTTATCACAGTCAAATCATTTATATCACAGTTAATATACAATTAATGTCATTCATATTTTCGGTGTGTTTTCTTGGCAGACTCACTCGTGGAAAAATATAGACTAGACATTGAAACTGCTACTGCAGAAAGCAAACTGGCCAGAGTGCTTGGCACCACATCGCTAAACAGCCCAACATGGGAGCCGCAAGCAAGCGGACAGCATTCTACGGAAAATCGTTGCACTTCACACCCAAGATTAGTGTCACCAATTCAGTATCTGACCAAACATCTCCCCTTTTGTTCCTGAGATATGATATTGAGTAATGACCAGAAAAAGTGTGTCACAGTGAAGTTAACCTTTGACCTTTTGGATATAAACTCATCAAAGTCATCTTAATTATTATATCCTATTGGACATCCTACAGTGACCTTTGACCACCAAAGTCTTATCAGATTATTCTTCAGTCCAAGGGGATGTTTGTGCCAGGTTTGAAGAAATTCTCTCAAGGTATTCTTGAGATATCACATTCACAAGAATGAGAAAGATGAGGTGACAATGACCTTGACCTTTGACCAATATAATTAATCAATTTATCACTGAATCCAGGCGTTTGTGCCAAATCTTAAGAAATTACCTCAAGCTGTAATTGAGATATTGGGTTATGAAAATGAGATGGATGCAAGCTCATGCTGGCCTTGACCTTTGACCCTTGACCACCAAAATCAAATCAGTTTATTGTTGAGTCCAAGTGAATGTTTGTGCAAAATTTGAAAAATGCATTCCTTCATGGCATTCTTAACAGAATACGTTCACAAGAATGGGACATAAGTACGTATGTACGACAGTTGAACAATCTGAAAACATAATGCCTCCTGCAAAAGCTGTTGCCAGCTCAGAGGCATAAAAACAGACATCCAATAGATATCCATCCCAATGTGGAGAGAAAGATGTGGGCAATGGGGACTATAAACTCTGTAGGGAGCTGGAGGACACCAAACTTTTTAAAAGATTTTCGGCTTTTTTTTGTCCTTTACTTGACAGGACAGCAAAAGGCCACAGGTTGGAATCAAACCCACAGCCGCTGCAACAAGGACACAGCCTTTGTACATGGGGCATCTGCTCTACCAGGTGCGCTACTCAGCGCCCTGAGGACTGTTAATTTAGTGTCAACATCATTGGGCAGGTTACTTCCGAAATGTTATTACTAGATTACTAGTTACCCTGTTAAAAAATTTAAGTAGTAATGTGACTATTTTCATATTTATTTATTTATTTGCCTATTTCTCTCCATAATATCCTTCTGTGCTGTTAATCCAATTTTCCCCAAATCTGTAATGAAGCATCTCTATTCACAAAAGGTTACGAAACGAACTTGGATTCTTGTATATTTACAACATTACTGTATATGTGACTGCTTTCTTTAAACATTAAAATGAGATATCTTTTAACATAGCCCAAAATGATATTGGTTGAAAGTAATTTTAGGTCAACACACACACAATGACAAGAACACAGCCAATACATTGGCTGCATTACAGACATGCAGAGATACAAACGCAGCATCCATCCATCTACTGAGGCATGTGATTAATGATTTTGTTTCTGTGATGTTCCACTCTATAGAGAGGCTGGTATGACAAGCTGCTAATGTAATGTACCATTAATACAAACACACACAAACAAACAAACAGGCTCGCATGCGCACACACACGCAAGCACGCACGCACGCACACACACACACACACACACACACACACACACACACACACACACACACACACACACACACACACACACACACACGCTCATCCATCCAGGATAGACGAGTGAATGCAATCAGTCAGGAGGGCTAATTTAGAAGACTCGCTGCCCTTCCACATACTGGATTGATTTAATGAGATGGGGCTTAAATGTCACAACAATAAGAATCCGTCTATTTAACACTTTAGTGCCATCCTCTATTAAAAAAAAAGAAGATTCAGCTCTGTAAAAATGTGTTTTTGCTGCCCAGAACTGATCTAATATTGTTTGTTTTTCAGCCTGCCTTTCATCGCACTTTCATTTTCGTATCACTGCTGCTCTCTCACTGGTCTCATTATGGTATGCATTCTTTGCTATACATGGGTTAGGAAACTGTCATATTGAAATTTAAGGAGTGCTGATGGATTCATGTTATCAACTCAAACACTGAGTAACATTACAAGTAAAGGTTCCACCTGAAAGTCGGCCCAGTGAATTAGGTAATTTTTTTCTCAGTCTACAGCTGCTGCAAAAGGCAGCAAAACATCCTTTCATTTTATAGTTATAGTTAACTAATAACACTTGCCACTGTGTGAACAGTAAGTACATAAGCTTTAAAACCAGCCACAACTCAGCCCTGAGCAATACTGACCGTCCTCTACTGACCACTGCAGTGTTTTTGGCTCCACCTTTTAGTACCAGATCTGTGTGCTACTGTAGGTACCCTGACAGAGGGGTGGCCAAAAATGGGGACAGCACAGAACGGTTCCATTGGTACCATCCACAACTTTTCACAGTGGAAACAGAAAAAATGTGTACGGAACTGAACTGAACCATATCGGACTGCTTAGTGGAATTGGGGCTTTATTTGTAAGTATTTAGTGATATTTGACCTGATGGTTGGTTACAGCAGTGCTCTACTGCCAGTGTCTCCGTCACTGTTATTTACAGCTATTTGGCTGTGGTGTTACATAACCCTCTTGAGAGAAATGTTCCCTGCTGACAAACGCTGAGTTGTGTCAGTCTTGGTGTAGAGTGTTGATGTCCAAAAAACACAAGCACATCTTTGAAATCTTTAGGAAAGTTAAGTTTTGTTTCAGATGAGATTGTGCAGCAGCAATTTTTGACCTGAATAGCTGACCTGCAGTGTAATACAGTGCATGGTACAGTTAAAATCATGTTACAAATGTATTTATAAAAACAGATAAAAAACATAAGTACCATTCATAAGAGATAATGGAGATGTGAAATGGAACGCCCTGATAAGCTATCGAAAGCTTGAGAATAAGGGGCCGGACTTTAAAACGGGTTCACTAACATGTCTAGATTTAAGAAAAGAAAATGCATGTAATATACAGTACCTGTGAACCTTTGAAAACCAAACTAAAGCTCATACATTTAAGTTTATGTAGGGTTTAAGGCTTTTTCTAATCTCATATGTATGAGAGGAAAACTCACTTGGAATAAGGTCACCGAGTCTGTTGTTGAGCTTAAATAAAATATTATACATTAGACATTACATTCAGTGAGCTTCAGAAGACTGCAGCTGTGAAAAAGAAGGTCAGTTGGAGCATTTACCTCAGACCAGGATATGGCATGTTTAACTTTCTTTTGTAGAATCTGTAATTTCATACAATAACCATAAAAGGTATTGCACCATATAACATTACAGTAATATGTGGCTCATATTAAGACTTGTATACGGTTAAAAGTGCTTTAAGTAGAAAGAAAAGCCTCATCTTGAAAAATAAGCCAACATATTTGGACAATTTCATTGTAAGTTCATCAGTATGACACCCGAAGCTTAAAGATTAATCTATACGTATCCCCAGGAATTTGGTTGAATTCACTCTCTCAATAGCCTAACCATTTTTTCTGCTACAAACATGTTCAACATTTTTTAAATTTTTACTAAAATTAAAAATATTGAAGCTCGTCTTATATTTAAGGATAAAAACCAGGATATAAACCATGTATCCACCTTCATCAGTTCCTCATTTAGAATATTTTGCAGATAATTTAGATTTTTATGAAACAAAAATAAATTGGTATCATCAGCATATAATACTTTGTGTCGAATGCTAAAAGAATGTACAAAATAATTAATATACAGCATGAAGAGGAATTTCCCTAAAATGGAATCCTGAGGGACACCATATTCGATGATTTTATTTTGAGATTTTTAACCATCCACATTAACATATTGCTCCCGCCCACACATATAGCCTCGGAACCCATTGAGTGCTGTGCCTCTGACACCATAATGTTGAACTTTGCTTTGAAGTATTTCAAAGTCAGTGGTGTCAAATGCTTTTGACCTTTATCAATAGCATCATTCATTTTTTCAAAGAGATCCAGAATTACCATACAAGTGGTGCTCCTTTTTCTAATGCCATATTGTGATGAAACAAGAATATTTGATTTATTTAAATAATCACAATGTCTACTATACACAATTCTCTTCAATACTTTAGCAAGAACTGGTAGTACAGATAGGTCGGTATTGTACAGTTTCACTTATGTGTAGAAATATGGGAGTTCTACAGTTCAGAAAATGTAGTGCCAAGGAAGAGGGCTGTTTTACAGCAAGGTAAAGTGGTGAAAATATTCTCAATATAGCATCCAATTAGACTGATATTGTTTTTTTTAAGATAGGGCTGTGGAATTTGTTTTTTTGCCTAAAACCACAGCAGTGCATTGCTGAGCTTCTGATACTCCCATCTGCCACTCCAACAGGGAGCATGCTGACTGCCATCTACTGTAATACATTGACCATGAATAAGTACCTCACACAGCCCCTCTTCAAAAATTCTGAACTATTGCTTTAAGTGAAGTGATTTATAGAGTATGAAAAGAATCTCTAGAAAAAGCTATTAATCATTTAGTGAAAGCATAATGATTTTCCACTGGAGACCACAGCAGATTGAGCTTTTCATTTACTGCTGCATGACTGGACACAGACGCTGTTAATTACTAGGAACTATTTAAACACCAGTCATTTTGGTATTCCACAATTACATACAGCCATGAGAACCTCATAGTAACATATTTAACTGCAGTGTGTTGATGTTTGGTTTGATCATGCAGTGAAGCTTAACCAAAGACCAAAATTCCAAACTTGTTTAGAATATTTTGATACTGCTTTGATAAGGGACAATTCAAATATGCTTGAGCGAACTCGTGTGACTTCAATGGATTTGTACCATCCAGTCAAAACTCTCTCCATCACCACACATCTTGGTTCCCTGTCTTTTTGTCTAACTCTGTTCTGTACAGTATCCTAAGTGCTCCACCACACATAGCCAAGCCAGCTGCTAGAGTGCTCCTGCTTTAACTGTGTGTGTGTGTCCTAACCCGTGTCATTGTGCAGGCTGAGACTTCCTTCCTGTCTATGAATAGACCGATAACTTCAGTGCATGCTTCCACTCAAGCCACAGCTGAACCTTTTCATCTGTACTATTAATAATTTTATACTTAAGGATTTCTTGTTAGCCTTTGTCATTCTTATCGATGTATCAGGAATCCAAATGGTACACGCATTTTTGAATAACCTCAATACAGCCAGTGATGTTAAAGCCACCTTGCACCAAACTGCACGGAGAATTATTATTGAGAAACTGCCAGCTGTACATTCACTGTAGTGAAAAGACTTTTCACCTAAACAGAAATGTAAAGATGGTATTATTTAAGAGTTTGATGTACAACAGTTCATCCTCCATCAGCCCAGTATGTCTGTGCAATGTCTTCAACTATATATATATATATATATATATGGCAAACAGTAGTGGTTAGAGTACTAAAAATCTATACTCAAGCAAAAGTACAATTACTCCCATTAAAAAAATGACTCAAGTAAAAGTGAGAGGCCTACTCCAGTTACTATGATTACTGCCCCGGGGTTGTCTTACAGTTTACATCCCTGTCTGTGTCACCAAATCAGTATCTGACCAAATGTCTCCCCTTCTGTATCTGAGACATGACATTAAGTAATGGCCAGAGAAGTGTTTTCACAGAACATTATGATGTCACAGTGAAGTTAACCTTCGACCTTTTGGATATAAAATGTCATCACTTCATTTTTTTATTCTATTAGATATTTGTGTGAAGTTTTGTCATAATTAGCATATGAATTCTTGAGTTATGGCCAAAAATTAGAATCAGTTTATTCTTCAGTCCAAGTGAACGTTTGTGTCAAATTTAAAGAAACTAGTCCATACCCATTGAGTGCACAGCTGCCCACGTACAGTTTCACATGGTGTGTGTTTGGGATCATAGGAAATTGCAGATTAAATAATCAACTGAACCCATTAAGAAGAGCAATGTATTCAGACAGAGGCTTTGTGAATTTGATAGTACGCTTGCTTTACTGACAGTACAGTAGTACCATTGCCAATAGTGGGATAGTTAGTGGGCTAAAACTGCACATAAGTAGTTGAGGTGGCACGTTTAAAGGCAGATAGTTTAAGTGTTTATATGTTGTATTATTTAAAAGTGGGGCGCACAGGTAGTTCACATGGGAAAGGTGCGGCTAGCCCTTGTTGCAGCGGTTTATTATTTAATATAGCGCACGCTCATGAGCTGCAGGCAGGTCAGCCCTAGCTTCGTACTGGAGAAATGTCAAATATTGAACATCCTATCACTCATTTAGACAAAAGTAGATCGGAAAATAGGGCCCAGGTTGAAAAAAACCATTAGTTCCCCTTTAAAGACCTACAGACCCAGTTATAATGACATGAGGACCATTCACTGTGGATGAGAGGCTGATTATCATAACATTAGAAGAAGTGCCACTTATTATTTTGTTTGACTATTTTAGTACTGATAACTGTGACATTACATAAAAGTATCATCTCAATCTGCAGCAAACAAACAAACTTTACAAGCTCTGTGAGTGTGTGCACAAGGTTAATGAGGGAGTGGTGCTGATGGGTCTTTCCTGTTGTGCTGGGTGTCCCCCCCTTCACACACACACACACACACACACACACACACACACGCACGCACAGGGCTGAGATAAATAGGAAATAGCTTGTGGTCACACTGTACTTCCTGTCTGTTGGAAGATGATTTCCCATTTCCTGTCTAAGGTTTTGGAGAGAAGATGTGCACATCCCCAAATGATCTGAATTCCAATGGCAACAAAAGGTATTAACCCCTTATCATTCTGCTCAACCATGTGGTAGAGCCCATTTTGAATTACTATATCTTACCTAAAAATGTGTTGAACTAACCTTAACCTGATTGCGCTATTTCAAGGTATGTTATGCAAAAAAAAAATCCAATAGATGTCGCTGTGTCCGCAAACAGTATGCCTTTTCTGTTTGCCTTCTACAGGAAGTTGGTAACAAAATAAGTCACTCCAGATGTGAGGGCGCTGTGTGGTGGGATTTTCCAAAGTAGGCAAGTTTTTCTAACATTTTGTAGTTTTATAGGTTTTACTGAACCGATTTATGTAATTTTATACAAAAATTTTGAGTCTAATAAGGATCAAATAATTCATAAAAAAACATGGTCTACTAAATAGTTGATTTTTTTCCTTTTGATGTTAAAGGTAGTGAAGCTAAGCTTATGTAACTAAAACTGACTATTTGCTATCAAAGAAAAACACTTCTGATTATTCACTGTTATCAAATAATGCATGTAATGTCATCCATTGAATATATGCTTAGATAATTTAGTAAGTATGATTTTTTTATTCAACTAACAATTGACTTATCATTTTATGGTAAAGGTAGTGATGCTAAGATAATAAATTTACAATTTTTGTCAAATTATAAAAAGGATTAATATTCACTCTTTTTATTATCATATATTTAATGTTATTCCATCATATATTTGATGAGAAAATTCCATAGCAACAAACTGATCTATGTTGGTATACTAATATATTACTAGCATTTTAACAGTATATGGTTTGTAATTTTATTTTTTTCTTTCTGTTTTACAATTACAATGGAGTGACCTCTCAACCATTTGGTAGAGGCATATATTTAAAAAAAAACATTGATTTTTGTTATTATTGCCCCAAGGACATTAGAAATGCAATGAAACACGCGCACACATACCACTTCTGCTGTACTGAGGCACTCACCAGCCGACTGCTCCTGATAGCTGCGATGGCTAAAACAAATTGCAGGATGAATGGAGTCTAACTTTAACAATACAACAGCAAATATCCACAGCATTCACTACAGAGGCCATCTCTGTAAAGTTTCAACAAGTGCAATTTCAAATGTTCTGACTCAGGAAACCCTGGAGCTCCTTAAAAGCAGCATTTTACAACACTTTGCTACAAGTTGCAGTGTCAAACATTAGTTAGCCAATCTATGATACTAATCCAAATTTGTTGGTGTGGGGTGTGAATGTTATGTGTAATGGTGTGTGCGTACCTGGGGCCAGGAGGAGGTTGTTCGCTGGGTGATGAGCTCTCCTTCTTGTCTCCATTCTCCTCCTGTATGGTGTTCTGGCTCTTCAGATAACTCTTAGCTTCCCTGGAGTCTGCTGATACCACTTTATCCACCCTGACAGACAGAGACAGAAACACAGCGGGCTCAACTCCGGAGCTGCTCATTGGAATCTAGAGCAGTGGTTTTCCAATGCACACTGGTGTACTGTGATGCCAATCCAGGTGTGCCGTGGAATTTTGTGATAACCACACATTGTAACTGCAATATTCAGCTGGGCCTGGAATCATTCACTCCATAGTTGTCCAACCCAAACCAGTGTATTGCAAAGGTCCCTATCCTCACATGTAGTTTAATTCCATTTAATTTAAAAACCTTCAAGGGGAACCTATTTATCGCCGTTCACGTGAGGGAAAGGGTGTGACACATCTAAAGCCCTGATTGGCAGCCAGTGTGAGGGATGATAACAATTAAAAGGGGAAAGCATGAGTGGGACAATGGATCACTTTATTGTACCAAGCAAATTACAACAAAGCACCAATGAAGATGACCTACCACCTAAAGAAAAGAGAAAAAATTAAACTGTCAATAGACAATATCACGAAAGCTACCCGTCTTATTTTTTCCTATTTTTTACAGTCTTATGTCGTGATAAGAGTGATAACACCTTTGCTGTGACTTTGAATTTTGGTCACCTGACATCATAACCTAAATTCAATCAAATATCAACATCTAACAACATTGGCGGCCAGCAGGGTAAGAGGTTTCAGGTTTCAGATTGTTCAACAGTGAGTAGCCAAAGTCATGTAAAATGCTTCTTCAGGGGTTTTCCACCCTGACCAGAATACAGTTCTGTGGTCATATTCTAATATACTGAACACTGTGCAAAATATTGTCAATCAGCAGCTTCAGTACAAGAATCTCTATCAGACCTCTGTCTTAAAACAATATTGGTGGAACCCTGATGCTAAGGCACTGATGAAACTCTAGTAAATGTTTTGTAAGGCAGGAAATAAACTGTTTCCTCAACAACTTCCACTTCAGTTTGGTGTGGTGGTGGCAGCATTACTACACGAGTGGAAATGTATAGAAAAATGCACATGTAATGACGGTGAGTAATCATGTGACTGAATGTGGGAAAACAGACATAATGTTAAGGCTGCACTAATTGGTCTTAAGAAATCTCAAACTGTGCTTAATCTGTTTTGTCAATCGATCAGAATGCAGTTTGACTTTTTTACACTTAAAGTCAGAAAAAAATGTAGAGGTGTTATTTATAGGTTATTATGCGAAGGCTTTACTGGTCCGGCTCACCTGAGATCAAATTGGTCTGTATGTGGCCCATGTACTAAAATGAGTTTGACACCCCTGAAACAGCTATGTCCACATTTTCTGAGACATAATCTATAAATCACAATCACAAATAAAAAAAAAGTCTGAAATCACAGTAGGATAGTTTTAGTGCATGACAGGCTAATAATTCATAACCGATCAAGTGTTAGATTCCTCAAAGGCAGGCATAAACATATATTTTTTTAAACATAAGCTTCCATGTAGAGTTCTAGTATTCCATTACGCTCTACATTACATACATACACACATAAATGTGAGTCAAATTGAATGTAAATGCATATCCCTATCATTTCTTTATCAGTGGAAGCCCAGTGGATGTTTCTGAACAGATTCCTCGGCTGATTTTCCCCAAGGGTTCATTTAACCTTTGTCATCCTCATCATGAGTAATGAGAGGAAATCTGCTTAGGGCTGCATAAAATCTCTGTGTGAATATGCCTGGAAGGTACTGATACAGTATTTTATTACACCAAATTAACTAGTTTTACTGTATATGTACAAGTGTGGCACAGTCTTACAGGACTGCAGATAACGATTAGTCAATCTTGGTTAATTTTCACACATTTACATTTAAATGTTGATTAATGTGCACTTTCTTTAACAAATACATAGATACAAATATGCAGAAATATCATCTTTTTATGATGATAAAAGACCAAGATCCATCAACACAAATCCAATCCACACAGCTGCTGAGCCCATTCTGCATCTAAATGTTAAAAAGTAAATATTAAGACAGGGTGTATGCTCGCCTCTGCCTCTGCCTTTACGCACATGCTATATAAAAGGACACACACAGAGAAAGACACACTATGGGGTGAGATAGGGAGGCTATATGAGGAACAACCACTGCATCCTCTGGGAACATCAGTGCTGCACAGACTCCACAACCACTTGCATCCATCATGGCGGCACTGAAAGGCTTTCCCTGTTATGTATGCTAATTATATGCAGCCATAATTACACAGAGCACACAGTGAGGGCGAGTCTTGTCTCAGGCACGAGAAAGATATCGGAGTCCTGAGGAGAATAGCCTGAAAAGACACGAGGGCAACAGCAGGCTCGACTGGTGGTCCTCTGGATACTATTTGAAATATCGCAGTATTTGGTGCCAACGGCCGTCTTCACTGAAAAAATCAATGCTCAAATCACACATTAGAGCCTGCAGCAGTTTTTTTTGTGGCTCTGGGGATATGTTACAACCATCCTCCATGTACTAATCTTATGCTTCTGTAATTACAGAGCACACAGCTTCATGCATAATCAATCAGATGAATTATATCCAGGATCATATCTGGTTTCTGAATACAGACCACTCAGACATAAACATTTAGGATGGGACATTAGTCGCTCCACATAACTAGCATCTTTTCAGACTGCAGGGGCGTGGCTGTCTGTGTGATATACAGTATGTTCATCTTACACAGTCATAATTATACTGTTTTTATGGGGAAAC
This sequence comes from Epinephelus moara, assembly GCF_006386435.1. NCBI lineage: Eukaryota > Metazoa > Chordata > Actinopteri > Perciformes > Serranidae > Epinephelus > Epinephelus moara. Next base: position 5,167,276 of record NC_065525.1, read on the forward strand.
ACTCGGCTGTTTGTGTGGCTCTTATTGAAGGAATGTCATGAGCTGTGATAATTACTCAGGCTCAGTTAGAAACATTACTGCAAACTGAGTCTGTTCCAGGGGCTAATTAAACTGTTCACACTGTCAGCTACGTATAATTAAAGCATGGGATTACTGCCTACATTGTAGGGTCAATTGTTGAGGTCTGCTTTAAACGTGCTGCTGAGGCTGAGATAAAATCTATTTTCCAGTCTTCACTAAGAGTGGGAATCACCAGAGGCCGAACAATACTTTTGTCACGATACAATATTATTGCAAATTTAAACATTTTGCAATATGCTGAGTATTGCGATAACATATATTGAGATGTATTACCTTTTTTCAACTGCAAATTATGTTTATCAAAGAAAGAAATTGTCAGCATCTATTTTATCTAATGAGATAAAGTTTTAAAGATAAAGTTTCTCATTTCAGTCATTAACTATTATTGTAGCAGAATGAATCCAGTGGACAGAATTTTTTAAATTTCTATTTGTAATATTAATAATTTATATAACAAATTCCTACTCCCTACTCTTTACCAGCTTTAATGTGAAAATGTTCATTAGAGCGTTGGACAGAATAAACATGCTGGAGACTTTGCTGGTCTTAAAGCCTAAAGGTCTGTAAAGTCTGTCCTGAGGGTGGTGCTAGAGTTAATGATTTACTACATGAGAGCCAGGTCCTGTTTCTTTTTTCAATAATACTGGTTTCAACAGTATTAAAAACGGAACACTGTCTTAATTGCTGGTTATTGGGAGAACAGTAAAAGCCAAACTTCAGCATTTTTACTGTATGTAAGTGATGGAGAAGTTAACTGACGACTCCCACATCAGGTTCTGTCTGTGATGATTCTGGGGTGGTTATGATCCATATTCATCAACTTTGAACTAGAGGTGTACAGAGACATCATAATCTGTATCTGATCAACCAACAAAATTATCTGTCTCTGTATTCGGATAGAAGACCGGACATGGTCTTCTATCGGTTTATACAATCAGTCACGATAAACCAGGTAAATGTTGTGTTTTCCAATATTGGCAATGCAATTGTTGTACCTTTAAAGCATCAGATTAATTATCCATATGGGCACATAATTAACTGGGAAATATATTTCCACATCCTCATACTGTAGCCTGCTTGTCATCTTTCTCTTATTTTTATTTCTAACTAAACTAAGTTTATGAACAGTATGAAGCCCAGTACTATGGAATGCTATTCATTCATTGTCCATTATCTATAACTGCTTATCCTATTCAGGGTTGTAAGGGGCTGGAGCCTATCTGAGCTGACACTGGGCGAGAAATCGGGCACACCCTGGACAGGTCGCCAGATGATCACCGAGCTGGTTACATAAGCTACTTTTACACTGGCTCTACAAAGTTGCAATTTCATGCTGTTATGCCACCTTGCCATTCTGTGTAAAAGGCTAAATCACAGAATGGGGGGAAAGAGTTGTCTTTAAGATGGCATCAGAGGTAGTAACAGTGCCAAAGTGATGTCTCTATAAACAAGACAAAAACAGTACAAAAGAAACACATCCCAAGATCAATGGAGTGCATGTGGGACCAAAGAAACATCTAGCAAAGTAGAAAACAAATAAATCCGCACACCACAAAGAAACAAACCAGATTTGTTTGTTTTCTACTTTGTATAAACAAGACAGCCAGCAGGACGGGATCATGGGTGGCACATGTTACATTTTGACGACATGTTATACGCGTAACCCTCTGCAGGAGTTTTAAAAAGTAGCCAATAGCAGTTAGCAGCAAACTCAATAAAGAAGAACTGAAAACAGTGAGGTTCAGGAGCAGAAGATGAGATCAGCCGCCAACAGAGATGGTAAATGATTGTTTTTACCATGTTATGCCATTGTTATTGTTTATAAAGTGCTAAAGACACGTATGTTATATGTCACAATGGAGGCTGACGCTGTTGTATTACGCCCATCACACCTCTTTTGCTGCCACGATGCCAGCATGCTGTCTAAAATCACACACTGAAGAAACATGATGCAGCCGTTGTTTGGCTCTGTGTAAAAATGCAAAGGCGGCGTAAAGAAGGGACTTCGTAGAGGCTCTATTGCGCCATCTCTGTGTAAAAAGGGCTGTAAAAACTGACAACCATTCACACTCACAGGCTTACAGGCAATTTATAGTCACCAATTAACCTAACCTTCATGTCTTTGGACTATGAGAGGAAACTGGGGAAGCCAGAGAAAACCACACTGACATGAGGATAACATGCAAACACACAGAAGGGTAGTTTCAAACCTGAAACTCTCTTGCTGTGACTAATTTAGTATTAAATAAATGAATACATAAATATGCAGATGAAATAAAGTTTAAAATGAATACATTTTGAAAAAAAAAAAAATATATATATATATATATATATATGTATATATATATATATACACACACACACACACACAAGTGCAAAATATACATAAATGATTCAATCTATTTCAATAAATAAATAAGTAGTTTTTTTAAAGGACATTTTCAGAGGACTACTTACATTTATTTTGGGAGAAAATTGTTTCTCAGCTCTTTTTATTTCCATCTGTTTAAATAACCATGAAATACTTAGTAGGGTGACAGTGGACGTTTCCATGAAACGTAATACATTACATCTTAAATGTATAAATATTGACTTAAATACAAGGTAAATCGTCATTTTTTAACATTTTTCAGTGTTTTAAATGGGAGAAATTATCACATACAGCTAAAAACCACAGGTTCCAGACTTGATTTTAATGTATAGTTTGTGAGGGTTTGACAGAAATCCAGCTACCACACTGGGCTTTTGACTCGCTGCTCCTGCACATGATGCCTCCTCCTGATGTGCTTCACCTACTGTGCGCTGATAGTGGCAAACACAACATAGGGATCAGTTTTCAATAGTGTGTCGTAACTGAAATAAATAGTTAGTAAAATCAAAGTCCAATGTTGTCAACGAAATGGGCATTTCTATCAATTGAAAGAAACATAATGTATAAACATGTAATTTTTCAGGTGGAATTAATATCTGTTTCCATCGTATTGTTTGTGCTTTCCCGACTAAGGTTATCGGATACAGGCACGTCCCTACTCTGAAGTGAATGTGTTAAGTGCTTAAATAACTGTGCACCTGTTCACATTGACACTTCATGGTAGTATGTGAGACATCAGGCTCTGAGAGAGCTACATAAAACTGAACTCATATCTGACTAAAGCCCTGCTACACAGTACTACCATCAACCCTCTGTGTGTGTGTGTGTGTGTGTGTGTGTGTGTGTGTGTGTGTGTGTGTGTGTGTGTGGCACCACCTACTGGTCAATGTGAAAATGGTCTGCCACCAAGCAAAGACCTTCAACATCATCTATACACTTTACAATTTGAAGTTATGCTGTGAGGTGTAGTGATTGCACTACATGGAGGAAAAAAAGATACACACAGAATGTCAGGAACTCTTATCTGCTGTGCAGTTTATCTAATTTATCTACTACATTATGTTTCAGGTAAGTTTCAACTTACAAGTGAAAGCTCTACCCGATTAAATTATTTGATACTTAATCATGTGTTTATTTTCTTCCTTTTTCTGGTTCATGAAAAACAAATCTTTTCACAGTCAAACTGTCTCAAACTGTTGATGATGGCGTACCTCACTTCTTCTCCAGCGAAGTCGAAAACTTTAGTGATGGTGACTTTAGCAGGTTCTGATGCTTTTGTTGTTGGACTCAAACATTCAGCCTGCAATACTGACGAATCATCCTGAGGATAAAACATAAGAATCAGTCAGGGAGAGAAAAGGTGACAGACAGTGTTTAGAGTTGTAAACAAGCTCTCTGTTTGTTAGACGCTGTGTTTTAAAACCAGTGGAAATAGAGCCCTGGAACAATTAAATGACCTACTATTACAACTGACCTATAACAATATATAGGCTACTCCTTTATTAGTCTGAGTGGGTGGAAGTTCGCGGCAAAGATCAGCCTCTCATTGGGCGGAACGAGCCACCCGCTGAAGTCCCGCCCTACCACCTCCGGTTGCAGTTTTCAACACGTCCTTTACTAACTTTTGCGGTGTTTGATCTTGCGGGGATATAGCCATTTTTCTGCCATGGTTCGCGTCCTGTAGGCTATATTTTTGTGGGCGTGTTACATCAAAACCTGTTTCACCCCGGCAATATTTTTGCAAGCGCACCATTGCTGTGGCACCGCCAAGAACGATTGTGATTGGTTGAAAGAAATACAAGCAGCCGGGGCGTTTTTTCTCCAATCTTAAAGTGAGAGTCGGCCCAGCCAGACCTTTCTTTTCTTGAGAAAGGTCTGGTGAGCGAGACTACTCCTTTATTACCTGAGACTCCAGACTTTCTTCCATGGATACTTATTTTCTTCAGTGATCTGACTGCTCAGATCACTGAAGAAGAGCAGAGCAGGTTAGCTGTTCCTGCTAATCTGCTAACTCCGAATCCTGCTTCGTAGTACAGGCCTCTGGTGATTCAATCAAATATGTATAGTTGACTGATTGAGGTATTGTTTGGCTAAGCGATGTCTGAAAATAACCAACATGTTAACAGCTTACAGTTTGATATAGGGTGAGATTTATTTAGAGCTGACAGTCTGATGCTGCTACACTGCATTACCGTACTACAGTAGCCTCCCCCCACTTCGGCAGCTCTCCATCAGCTGACACCAGCATCATTTAGTGATTTGTCACACTGACAGTGAATATTCACCAATCTGATGTGCCTGAAAATCTCAGTGTGGAAGCCTTGGTTAACCTGATACACATCAGCTTTTTGGCATTTTCCCATTTATCTCCTGATGTGTCTTTGCCACAAAACGGGGCACGGCCTTGGTGATGACACAGTGCCAGTCTGGTCTATGTGTATCATGTGATACTGGTGACGTTTCAGCGGTGACGCAGCGTAGCACTAGAGTTTAAATTAGTGATGCAAGGAACTTGTTTTGCATGATGTTAGACCTGTTTTGGGATTTTTATGAAAGCATTTTATATAATAACCAAAACAATGTCTTTTCAAAACTTTTCAAAAACCATTTCCAGACCTGGAAATCAATTTTTCTAATTTTCATTACTTTCCCAGGAAATTCATGACTGAGGGAAAATCTGTTTAGAACATGCAACCTCGTTATGTTTCTGTTTGAAACATTCACAGGGCTCCTGTCACTTTACAGGTTAATCACATGAAAGCACTTCGATGCTTTGGTACCCTCAAACCGTTTACATTTTAAACATGGTGCCATCTTCTTTGTACATTTTGGTTTTGAGCAAATTTACCTTCTGTGTGGTACCTGACTGTGAGGCAGGTGTGGGGTCTTTGGGTCTGGATCCGACGTCAGACAGGAAACTCGCCCACAGGTCATCGGATTTTTTCTTCTGCTTTGCCTCATCATCCTCGTGTGCCTCAGTGAATTTTCCCACCTCTTCCTCTGGTGGCGGGGCCTCTTCTGCTCCATCTCCATCCTTGTCCTTGTCTACCTTCAGTACTCCTTTCTTTCTCTTTCTGTAGATTTTTTCAAGGACACCAGCGAATAACGGTTATCAACATTCACATCGCAGACTTTTATTCAGAAATAGGTTTTTTCTTATGTGTCTTTGATTAAAAATAAACACTGTAGTAAATGCACTGAAAGATACTGAATTTTGTTGACTGGATAAAAAGGGCAGGCATTTCATTCAAGAATTTAGGAAAGTCACTGAACATGCCTGCTGATAAATTGTTTTTTATCCATGTTGTCGGACTGAAGTTTGGGTCCAGGTCCACTTCAGCGACTCAGAACAAAGTGGGAAAACTGGGGCCTAATATTTATTGCCGATTTCAGGTCATACTGAGAAACTGGAGGGTATTTACAGCGTTGGGGTGACGTATTACAGTAATGTATTACGTTTTAGCAGTAACAAAGTAATGTAACACATTACCAACAGGATTTTGGGTAATATTACTGATGCACGATATTGGATTTTTTTTGTTGATATCTTATATGCCGATGTATAACAATTTACTAAGCTGATAACCTATACTGATATACACCTTTTTCCCCACCTTATTTTAGTGATCATCAAGTCTCTTCTGTAGTGGAATGAACATGGTATTTTGCACACATACTCTTATCAAGATGGCCCACCAGCAGATGGAGACATGAAATAGAATGCTTTACAATGTATGTCATATTCAGTGTTTGTATGTTTACAGCATTTAGACTGACTGCTTCCCACTGTGCCAAAAATGATTGTGACAAATAGTGGATCATCGACCCTGGGATAAGTTTGATAAGTGAACACAATTAATTTATTTACTGATCTAAGTTTGTTATGGCGTTCTGGCCTGCATTATGATTAGGACTCAAAGTGAGGATATGGAGTTAAATAACTGTGTGAGAGCTGGCACTGGCTTTATTTCCAGACTTAAGTGATTTACACAATCCATATATGTAGGTGGTGAAGGTGTATGTAAGGTGACTGGAGAAGGAAAAGTGTGCGTCTGCCACCACAATGTTTCCAGTGCACTCTGTGTGTGCCTAATCGTGTTAGGTGCAGCGATTTTACACACAAAAACTATCTGAAAACCTAAAACATACTTGGTGATATGTATTTACAGTACTAGAAGATATTATTGGAAACTGTTGACACTCCGTTTCGCAATCATATCATTCGAGGTGAGATTTGAGTTGGCTTATAATATTTACAACTGAAAGGTGTTTATGGAAAAGTTATGGCTCACTAACATAAGCTCTAATAACGCCACTGGATTAAATGATTATCAATCTATCAATCTATAAGTAATATGATATTAATATCAGGCGAAATTTAATGTGTGAAAGCCTTTATTATACATATAATGATGTCTCTCACAGTTAATTTCCACAATTTCACCTCAGTTCACCAACTCACCATCTGTGTCACCAATTTCCACTGCCTCCAAAATGCTCCTGGGTATGTGTCAGAGTTTCAGGTCAGGCCTTGTGTTGTGCGTTCCTAATGGTTATAAATGAGACCTCAGACCTGTAGGTTATTGGATGAGCCTCTATTATTTTCTGGTCTGGTCTCGGCATTAATAAACATCTTACAGTGAGCTAGCTTAGCGTAGCCGTCTCCCTGTGTGTCTCACTGGAGCAGAATGTTCTCTGTCCTCTCCTTGACTGTCCTACCACAAGTCAGTATCTTACCTCATACTGATGTCCTTTTTCTTCCTCTTCTTCTTGATGACATCGCCAGGATGCGGCACACTGTCACCCTCGTGTAGAGGGTCTTCCTTTTCACACTCATTAATGTCGTCCTCGCTGAGGTTATCGTCTGAGGAAGAATAGGATGTGTATACACAGAGATCCACTAGTTAACAGACAGGGCAGGGGATTAATTCAATATTACAGTTTACTGAATTTCAAATGTATGGTTATTTTTATTTAATTGTTATTTAATTTGATTTTAATCACTTTGCCGTTTGAATTAATCATGGCGTCTTGGGACTGGGACTGTGGGAGGAAGCCAAAATCTAAGACAATATCTAGTGTGTTAACACAATATTAATATAAAACTGATATATTGCCCAACTCTTTTGTGATATGATAGCTGGAAATCTCTGTGTTAATATTATCAGCACTGAGATCAACAGATGTACTGGACTGCATTACATTCTGCCTCATCATGGTTGTAAATAGGACAGAGGACCAAAAATAGAAACACCTCTCAGTATGTAATGTGGTCAAGTACAACACCACCTTTAACTAGAGAATGCAATTTCTGAAGAAACTGTGGGTGTGAATGCTGCATGTTGAAAAGCTGACGCTACACTGCAATGCTGGCTTCAAGTATTGAATAATACCATTAATGTCTGAATGCTGTTGAATATTTTAAGATTTCTGGTCTCAGTTAACATTGCGTTAAATGCGACAGTTGGTGGAGTTTCTCTAACTTTCAGTTAGTTCAAAGTGTAGGTCAGATTGCTTCCACAGCAACACTGTTTGAAAGTTTTAGTCCATTTCAACAAAATATGATATGTAGAATTAAAACTGTGGGCGTGACAGCAAGTTAAAGAGAAACCTTTAAGAAGCTCTCTGAACTGCCAGGTGAGTCCCCCACTCTAGCTTCAAACATTTTATTTCATAGAAACCAATGTATAAACCTGAGAAGGGCATTTTTACCAAGCTGCAACAAGTCTGAATATTTAAAAAAGTTTGAATGGGATTTCAAAGTTGCTTACAAGCCAGAACGTATGAAAGATGGGAACATTTTATAGTCTGAATGGAGTTTTACATGAACGTAGGAATGAAGAAACAGGCTTTGAAAATGCTTGGAAAAAACGTAAATTTGAGTTTAACTTATACATTCCTCCATTCTTCTGATGCAGAAAATCTCCCGTAAAAAGGGTGAATATCTCAGAAAGTTTGAAAGACATGGATGATCAAAATAAAAGCATGCATGTTCTAACTGTGCTCAACATTTCGATGTCTGAATGAAGTTTCTATGCTGAAAAAGGCGGAGGGACTAGCGTGCCAAAAAGGTGGGCAGATTTTTTCCATACAATAACAGGGTGGTAGTTGGGTGGGAATGCTGCCCAGCTATCAGCTCAATAATAAACATATAATTGAAATGACATATTTCTGACAATGTCCACAAAAACTGAGCATGATAATTGGTAAAGGTAGATTTTATGGCTGAGCTGGGGTGTAGTTAATAAAGAGGCCACTAGTGTGCACAACTAAACATCATCATCATCATCATCATCTAATCAGTGATCAGCCACATCAAGCAGATTACATGAAATGTTAACCTGAGGAAGGGGAAGGACCGTTTGAAACAATTTAACTATGTGCTAGTGAGTCTAATAAAACGCTAAACACCGTACTTGGAGTGTACGAGATTGAAAATATATTAATATACGCGCTGTTGGATGGATCGAAATTCAAGCCGGATATCAGCAGTAGATTCACTTTCACTGATGACTCTTCAGATTTGATCATCGAGGTGTTTATATTTGCAGAGAAGCAATTCACCGATAAATGCTCGTTTTCTTAACGGGCTTTGGTACACAGTCAGAGAGCCGAGGAACAGCACGTTCAAATGTCACTTTACATGATGTGTTTTTTTACACAGCAGCTACATTATCATCTCTAATGCGTGACTGTTAACGTTGTGACTGAGCTAATGGTATTCATCTTCTATGACTAATTCATAAGCTATAACACTGAACACTTGAACCCACGAGAACCCTCCATGTGATGTTTCCTTCAGTACACTAACGTTGCTTTGCCGCCGCTTTTAACAACACAGGGGGTTTACAGCGCTCACCTGACGGGACGTAGTCTGCATCTTCATTAGATGAATATCCATCAGAGTCGTAGTCAGAATAGTTCATCATTTTGGAGGAAAAGCGTCAGACAGCTATGTTATTGAAGAAAAGGAAAAAGGGGCTTCAAGGCGCCAGTGTGTTTCCTACTAGCTTATTTACTGCTTTCACGGCGTTACAAACGGGACCCTAACTGGCTCCAAATGCCTCCTTACTTACACAATAAAGTTCAAATGCTGCTCTTTTAATTCTGTGATACATGCAATTAATTCAGTGTGCTGAAATGTTTGAAACGGAGTACTATTGTGCGTTTCTGGAAACGAGGAATACAATGTGACGTCCTATTGTGGCGACGACGGCAAGCTCCGAGGTTCAAACTGTTCGCCTAATGCGCTTATCTTCTTTTGTGGCGAGCACCAAGCAAGGTTAAGATGCATTAGTGCCACCTAGTGGGCTGGATATACGCTAGGGTATTTAAATAGGGTGACAAGTGAGACACTTTCTGATAATTTACCTTATTTATTTTTGATGATTTTTGATTATGATCCAAATGTCTTAGCTCCTCACATGATATCATTTTAGATAGCTTAAGAGCTCTACTATACTATTCAGAGGAAAAAAGATAGAAACAAACTACATTTTTCCAGGTGCTACCCTCAAACTGACACTTTTATTGCCATGGTGAGACACACATTCTGTTGTTATTGGAGTGTAGGCCTGATGAATTAGATACACAATAATGATCTAAACAACCAATACAAAAAATTTGTACTGCTAACATAATTCACCACTACAGAAACTGAATTAGAAAAAAAAGAAAAGGCATTATCTCATAATTCCAACATAAGATCTCCTAATTATGAGATCATATGTCGTAATTATGACATATCTTTATCCCGTACACCTCGGAACAGGTTGTCATTTTACTTTCCACTGCAATTCACTGCAAGATTGTTGAATATAGTAATGGAAGTATATAACTGTAAAGGTCTTTAGTGGAGATAGCAGGTCAACAGTATATGCTACATAAAAGTGGAGAGCTGAAAGCTGGAAACCTGAAGATTATTTTGAGATGCAGCTCAACACTGTGTGTCAAGTTTGTCCAGTCATAAATCTGTAATAAACATTGCATGCAGACAGGTGCATAGTTTGTGCGCAAAACTGTTTGGGACTAACATAAAATTGACATGTCTGTAAAGGGGAGACTTGTGGGTACCCACATAACCCATTTTTATTCAGATATTATGGGGAGAGAGGTCAAGGGAAAAATGTCCAAAATTTTGCCTAATTTTGGAATGTTATTTCGCCCCCTTCCTGAGAAGCTGGCATAATATACCACTGGACTCCTTAGGTCTAGCTTTAAAACTCAGCCATCTATAGCATATGAAACACATGTGGCAGCGAAAATAGCAGCATGTGACAAATGCAAATTTCAAAAAATTAACGCTAACAGTCCTAATTCATAACAATTAAAAGTTAGATATAACTGAGATCTCCTGTCATACCCAAAACATCACTTTCAATTTGAACCAATGGCAGCTAAAATAACAATATCCCAAAACCTCTTTAATCACAAAAATGTAGGACTATATCAACAACTGTTTCAGGGGATCTAGCCTACAAAAGGCACAATTCATGCATTATCTGACATATTTTAAGCAATCTTATATATATAAAACAGACATGTCACACTGCAAGTTAGAAATCATGTTAGGATATCAGTCTCACGTAATGTTGGTCATAAGAACATGATCAGATAAAAATCAAAAGCAGATAGTGTCCACAGGTACAATTTATAGATAAATCTCAGTTCTCACACACAGATTTTACAGGCCCGACTCTTTCAGTTATCCTGTATAAGGTCCTCATTCATGACCCAGTTACACTGTGAAAGAAAAAGAAAAAGGGTAAAAGATAAATTGTGCATCCAAAAGAAGTTGTTTGTCTTGTGCAGTATATTTCCATTACCCCTGATGGGGCAAAGGTCTTCAAACACATTACATTAAGTTGTACAAAGTAGTTATGCAGTAAAGGCAGAGAGAGTAAAAGAAATGATGATAATCAATGGAATCTACTGTAATATAGGACCAATTGCTCAACTGTGGCAACTGTGGACGTCTCAGAACCACAGATTTAAGCTCTACAGCAGGAGTACTAAACTCACTCTGCCAGGGGCCACTTCTGCAAAATAACAGGAGTCCAGGGGCCAGTTTCTAGAAATGAGGAAATTCTGAGTTTAGCCCGGACACTCTACTGGGTGGACTGATGGATCCTCCCCTGGCACTTTTTTTAAATTATCTATTTTGATGCACTTTTTGCTCTCTGGCACCTTATTTACATTCAACGTACGAAAAAAATTGAAATTCCATTGTGAATCGGTTTATTTCTATTGTGAATCAGAGAATGGTTGGTAAGCCACATGGCCAGATTTGGCATGCAATAAGGTAAACCAATAACTGGTTTACAACCAGCAGAGGATGCTGTTTGGTTAAATTAGCTCTGAGAACTCAGTGGAGCATCTAGAGATGGAAGTGAGAGACACACACAGACACATTTATCTTTATCTGCTAATGGATATTGTTTCACACACCTGTTGGTAGGGCTGCAACTAAATATTATTTTCATAATCAATTAATCTGCCAATTATTTTCTTGATTATTTGATCAATCTTTTGACATATATAGCATAAAAAACAAGTGCCTCATCCCCCAGCACTTACAACACCAGTTAATTTGCACAATTTCTACCTCAGGTTACATATATATACATATATATATATATATATATATATATATATATATGTATATATATATATATATACACATATATATATGTATATTCTGCTTATTCATAATCATACCAATTCACAAATACATAGAGATGTTAATATCCTTATCTGCATCCTTTATATTTATACTGTGTGTGTGTGTGTGTGTGTGTGTGTGTGTGTGTGTGTGTGTCTGTGTATTGATGTAAAGAGAGGGAGGGGGGCAGTGGGGGCTCCTGAGGAGTAGGGCGGGTGTGTGAGAGAGGGGGAGGAGGGCATCAGTGTGGGAGGGGGGTAGTTCAGGAGTGTCACAGCTCTATGGTAGAAGCTGTTTTTAAGTCTTGTTGTGCAGGCGCTCAGTGCTCTGTAGCGCCTTCCTGAGGGCAGGGGGGTGGAGAAGCAGTGTCCAAGGTGTGTGCTGTCTCTGATGATACCCTTAACCCTCCAGATGCAACGGGTCTGGTAGATGTCCTCTAGTCTGGGGAGCTGGGTGCCGATGATCCTCTCTGCAGACTTAATGATGCGCTGGAGAGCTTTCCTGTTCTCAGCGGTGCAACCAGAGTACCATACTGTGATGCAGTATGTGAGCACTGACTCAATGGCTGACCTGTAGAAGCTCACCAGCAGCTGTTTTGGGAGGCGTGCTCTCTTCAAGCACCTCAAGAAGTGAAGCCTCCGAAGTCCTTTCTTGGCCGTCACCGTGGTGTTGACGGACCAGGTCAGGTCGTGGCTGATGTTGACACGGAGGTACTTGATGCTCTGCACAACCTCCACTATCTCACCATTGATGGTGATGGGGTGATGGACGAGGGGCTTCTGTCTCCTCCTGAAGTCCAGGATCATCTCCTTCGTCTTTGCTGCGTTGAGGATCAGGCTGTTTTCTCGGCTCCAGCTCACCAGGTTCTCTACCTCTGTCCTGTAGGCGGCCTCGTCATTTGCCGTGATCCTGCCTACCACGATGGTGTCATCTGCAAACTTTAATATGGTGTTGGCCTCATGGGTGGGTTTGCAGTCCAGAGTGTAGAGGGAAAAGAGGAGGGGGCTCAACACACAGCCCTGTAGAGGGAAAAGAGGAGGGGGCTCAACACACAGCCCTGTGGTGCACCGATGTTCAGGGTGATGCTACAGGAGACCTGTCTCCCCATGCGCACAGTCTTTGGTCGGCCCGTGAGGAAGTCCAGGACCCAGCTGCTCAGGTGTGTGTTGAGGCCCAGGTGTTCCAGCTCGGTGGCCAGTGATTAGCTATGCCGCCCCACTATCTGTAGATAAGCTGTTTAACATTTACAGAATGAGCCAGTTGAACTGTTGACTCTAAACTAAGCTGTTTAAATGTTACAAATACTCTATAAACTATTGGTGCAACTCAAAGTTAAGGGAGGATTCTTAAACGGCTGAATTTCAAGGAGCCCATCAAATCCTGCCAAAGGACTGTTCCAATCCTCCGAATCCTACCGAGGACAGAGAGCTTCCTTCAGAGAATTTCCAAGGATGCATATCCTCAGTGGGCATGAAGTATCAACAATACTTTGTGCACAATTTGCCAGAATTGAAGGCGGATCCTCTTCAATGATGCACATCTGGGCACTTGTTAGCCTGTTCCAATGTGTGCTCACAGAATGCTAGGAAAGAGTCTTGCCTGGCCACTGCAGGACCCAACTTGGAAGGACTTGTCCTACCAAGGAGGCATCCTTGACTTTGAGAAGCACCATTATGAAGCTGGATCATCCAAATTAAGTGTTACCCACTCTTTTACATAAAATATGAGGGCCACTTGATTAGCAAGCGATTTCATGTCTTCTACAGGAGCAGTGACGGAGTCCACACAGAAAAACTTTATTCGTGAGGTTATTCGACAGTTTTGGTTTTCTCAGTGCAGCCATTCATTCCACTGAAGGACCTCCTGACAGCACGATATAGAGCACTTGATTTACACTCAGAATTCAGACACTGAAACACCTGTGAATCATCCTCTCATCAGCCCTGCTGCAGCTCATCACCTCATCAGTGCTTCTCTGTGTTTGTGTAAAGAACAGGCTATAGCACTGTCAGCATGTCAAACTGTTCATGTTGCCAGAAAACTCTATTCCTGCTTCCTTCCTGCTACCTCCTACCTTGTCAAGCTGTGTTTTGCGCATCTGAACATAGACCGCACCATTTCCCATTACATTGACATGTGTTTTAATGATAACAATACATTTGTTATTATGCAAATACATATAATAATACATTTTATTTTATTTTTATTAAATAATAACTTATTAACATATAACTTGTATTGTCAGTGATATTAGTTGGTTAGTAAATTGTTGCACTTAATCCCATTTAAGGGTCAACCATAGACCTTTTCATGGCTATATGCATATATATATACAGTATATATATATACATATATATATATATCCTCCTATATATATATATATATATATATATATATATAT
>NC_065525.1:5182153-5190451 GCF_006386435.1 Epinephelus moara
GGGAACTGCCCATTGGTTCGACAGCCCATTGTTCCGACCATATTAAACTCATTGTTCCGAAGTCCATTCCGAAATCATCATGATGCCCTGTGGTTAAGGTCTGGTTAGGTTTAGTCACAAAAACCACTTGGTTAGGGTCAGGAAAAGATCATGGTGTGGGTTAAAATGAAAAAGAAAGTGGCAAACTCATAAACCGTGAGCCTGCTCCGCTTCAAGCCGGTCGCGGCGCACCATACGCCCGCCGTGAGCCGTTCAGCACCGCAGACAGTCGGACTAATGGGATGTCGAACCAATGACATGGACCCAGCTGCACAGGGAGTGGATTCTGTTTTTTTAATAACTCACCTGTTGACATTTTATTAAGCCCTAAAGTTACGAAAATTTTTTGGCAGGCAGTCTGCCCATAGTGTTCTCGGCTTCTCAATCCAATCCACCCCTCACTCATCCACAGCTCCAGCCTCACGCCCAAATATGGTCACCTCTGGCTCTGAAAACCCAGGATGGCGAAAGCCGAAGTGACGAAGTCAGGCGCTACAGAACATAATAGCTAATTCCATTATTTTTATATATATTTTTATCTATGAAACAGTCTACTGACTTGAATGGGGATAAAATGATTCAGTCATGCAGCTCGCCTACTTTCCAAATGTTATCGGACTGAATTGATAAAATTCTGATAGTAAAATAAAACTTATTCTTCTTCTCCTTCTTCTTCCTCTTCCTCTATTTCTGTGTGTGCCCATGGCCCTGCCGTCTTATGCCCTTTTATGGGGATTGGAAGGGCGTTAACCTACATTAATTAGGATCAACTGGCCTGTGTGTTCAGCTTAGGAGGACACTGGGATTCGTCATTATAAGAACACAGATACGAACAATGCTGCTGTTTAAGAGCACGTCATGAATCTGATGTTTCTTTCTTAGAAACAAATTATCTAAAGACGTAGGAAAATACTGGTGAATGAGGCCCAGTGTCAAGTATGAACAATGTATAAGAGCACTAGACTAGACAAAAAACAAAATCTTTTAATGTACGTGCGAGCAGCTGACACGTGGCTTTTAAAAAAGAAAAGTAAAAATGATGGGATAATGTGTCTGTTCTGAAGACAGTCACAAGGGAGAGTAAATCAAGGACACCTTGAATAAGACAAGGTGACTGACCATATACAGTAAGCACCCTCATTTGAGTGTGTGTGTGTGTATGTGTGTCTGCATATGAGTCACCTAATGAGCGTTGTTGGTTGTTATACAGGACTAAATTACTGGTCGTGACTCATTCTGATCAGCCCAGGACAACAAATGATCAACGATGGGGGAAAAGAGAGGAGTTAGAAGGGGAATACCACTTAAGAATTCACAATTCCAAATTTCTTCCACTACTATAGTGGGATTACATTCTGTTAGTTGTTTAAAAAGTACACATCATATGGGAGAGTAGCCAGGTTTGAATTTGTCTCCCCAACAAAAGTCTTGGAAATTGCAGATGCCCAGTTTGGTTTAAAGGAAGACAGTGTGTTAGACAGGAAAGATCATAAGAAGCAGAAAGAGATGTTCCCACAAAGAGAGACAGCCATTATACCTTCTCTCCCCAAATAACACATAATTGCCGTGTCACAATGTAATGTGTTTAGATGGCTGGCGTGCGGCTCCATTTGAAGATGACCTAAATGACGAGTGATTAAGTGTAATTTGCACATATTATTAATAGCGGGAGATGACAGAGTGGTGCTAGTCATTTGCTGGGTTTAGTAGAGAGGACAGCAGATTAGCTCTGTGATCAAATACACAAACCAAGTAAAATGAACTGATGTTTAGTTTGGTTTGATTGTGGTGGTGACCATTAGCTGAAAGAGAGCTCAATGATCAAACTCTGGAGTGTTTCCTCCTCTTCAAGTAATCTCAGATTCTATAAAGCAACGTTACACATTGACACTGAGATTTCTTAATTACAACAAAACAATATGAATACACTTTATTTATATTCCATATGCACAAATGCAGATCAAGCATTTAGAGTAATCACAAAACACAAGGATATATAAAATAATTAAAGCATTCAAACTTTAAAGTATAGGGTTTTAGGGTATGAGAATAAAACAACACTTTAGAAAAGTGCACTTGACCCCCTGCATAGATCTTACCACTCCAGCAACTTTAGTGGCTTCCTGTTAAATATTGCATCAATTTCAAGATTATACCTCTCACCTTTTCATAATCAAGCCCCTTCCTACCTGTCTGAACTCCTTCATCTCTACACACCCTCCTGTACTCTTAGATCCTCCTCTGCAATCAAACTCACAGCACTATCTGCCCGCTTGACTACCATGGGTTCTAAAGTGTTTAAAAATTAATAGTAATCATATAGTTTTGAATGAGAGGAAAATATCTAGCAAACATTAGTTAGGTTGCTTCAAACCTTTTTGACATCCTTGTTTTTAATTTGAGGTATAAGTTGTCTTTTTTTTCCCACTCTAATTGAGTTCCAAGTTCATAACTAGGTGCTTCAAATTTTCAGCACTTGTGGTGATTCTCAAGACACACAAGCACACCTAATTTCAAGCTGTTACGGCCTGAGAACGGGTGGAACCAAAAATGCTGAAGACCTCGTGGTCAGGTTAAAAAAATGATTTATTTCTTGCCTCACAAACAAAAGGGAAACACCAACTCATAACAAAGCCGCTGCTGGAAGCGGTGGCTGGAGGCAGGCTGACATCTACTCTGGAGACACGAGGGAGCTCTGAGGGGGTCCATGTCATTGGTTCGACATCCCATTAGTCCGACTGTCTGCGGTGCTGAACGGCTCTTGGTTCGACATCCCATTAGTCCGACTGTCTGCGGTGCTGAACGGCTCACGGCGGGCGTATGGTGCACCGCGACCGGCTTGAGGTGGAGCAGGCTCACGGCTTATGAGTTTGTCACTTTCTTTTTCATTTTAACCCACACCATGATCTTTTCCTGACCCTAACCAAGTGGTTTTTGTGCCTAAACCTAACCAGACCTTAATCACAGGGCATCATGATGATTTCGGAATGGACTTCGGAACAATGAGTTTAATATGGTCGGAACAATGGGCTGTCGAACCAATGGGCAGTTCCCCTCTGAGGCAGCAAGGCACGGAACTACAAAAAAATAACACAAGAGAAGGCACGATGAGAAAAAGACATGGGGTAAAAAAACACTGGAAATGGTCACCTGGGGGGTATTCCAGAAAGCGGGTTTAGTGAAAACTCTGACTATGTTAACCCTGAAATGAGGGAAACTCTGGGTTTTCAGTTCCAGAAAGAGAGGTAAGTCAAACTCTGAGTCAATCACCATGGCAACTGACTCTGTGAACCTAACCTGTCCGGTGGCAGGTTTTCTAAACGAAACCCTGAGTTCACCCTGTCTCCTCCCTACTGCCGAGCCTGAAGCAAGCTGGCGGACAGACATGGGGTGTCCGTATGTAGGAAATCCCTTCGACATCGAGGCAGAATTAATTCAAAATGCCTTACACCGGGAGAGGATCTTCAGACCCCGTTTAGATGTGTTGTCTTTCCCTAGTGAAAAACCGTTTGAACGATAGCCTACTGTTTCCATTAGGCTCAATCATTTACCGGCCACACATATCAAATCTGACACACTGCAGACGTGCGCTCTCATCAGAGCAAATGTGCATCGCGTTACGTTTTTTGTGAACGGTTGCTTTTTATATGATATTGGTGACCTACAGTACATAATGAAATAGCCACTGAATGACAGGTTATTTAAGCTACTTTGTTTGATAAATCAAATATGAATAAAACTGAAGAAAGGTACAATCATGGCCAAGTAAAATATGCCTTACCTGTTTGAATGATGTTTTTATATTTCATTTTAAGCTGCTCTCAAGTGTGTTTTTCCCCTGTGAGATTGTACCTACATGAAAATCAGATTTTATTCTAAACCACTCCACCACTTTTTCACCTGTATGCTACGATTTTAATTAAGTGTGGTTAAATGTAAATTAATGGCAGGGCTCTCAAGTTTTGATGTCAGTTCAGAGTGAGATTTTTACTGGGTGGGGGAGGGGGGTTCTTGGGTGTGATAGTTTTTAAAGGATTCCAAGTCATTAACCATCTGTTAGCAAAGATTCTTTTAAAATATTTTTGGGGGGGGCATTTTGCCTTAAATTGACAGGACAGTTAAGCGTGAAAGGGGGAGAGAGACAGAGGGAGTGACATGCGGCAAGGTGCCACAGGCTGGAGTTGAACCTGGGCCGCTGCGGCAAAACTAATATGGGACGCCTACTCTATCCACTGAGCCACCATTAGAGTACTTTAATTACTTTTTGCGTAACCTAATGCCTTAGTTTGCTGTTTGAGTAATCAAATTCTTGAGTACATTTCAAACAAGCCATCAGTTACTTTCGTTACTTTTAAAATGCTGGTCCTTCAGCTCCGAAACAGCAACGACTGTCTTTTGGTTCTAATAACGGGGATAACGTTAAACTTCAAAAATCAGTCCGAAAGAAGCCACGGAGCTTGTGGCTCGCTACGTGATAGAAGAAATGCTGCTATTGTCTACGGTGGAGTCTAAAACATTCTGCAGGATCATCAGTAAAATCCCCACGACACGATGATAGATGGTGGAGGAGGACTCGCTGACAGACAGGTCAGACTCAGGACTTGCATTATGCCTGGTACACAGTACACGACTTTTCTGCCCGTTCTGAAAGTCACTATGTCACATTACACGATTGTGGAGTCATAAAATGTCGTGACTTGGCTGACAGACATGACACACTAACGTTACACGATGGTATTCACCAATTATCCCAGGACCGGTCGTCTTTCATGTCATCAGGTTATTCTTGTCCTATTTTTATTACTTTTACTATTATTTCAGTCACTGTGTCTGTTCATGTGCCAGCCGACATGTTGTTGTAGTCACCTAAAAGCATCAGCAGATGGCAGAAGCTCCATTTGAAGTACCGTACGTAAACATTCAAGCTACTGTATCCTCCACAACAAGTTCGTACAAATGTTTCACAATAAAAGCCTATTTAGAAAATGGAGGGATTCTCTAGCCGAGGTTATAAGGGGCTTTTAATTTGAAACAAATTCAGGAAGTGTTGTGTTTGAAATGACGGCGCGATTTGTTAACTTTATAAAGACAACGGGAGGATAAAAAGTAAATATAAACACACAGAGGGATTAATAAATAACGGACCGTCTATAATGTAGTTTGTTTCAAATGAAGCTGGGAGCCTCTGCAGTTGTGGTGAGTAAAAGCCCCGCCGCTATTTGTTAATGTCATTACTTTATGTCCGACCGTGAGGATGTACCATTGTTTGCTAGCTTGATGCTAATGACAGTAACGTTAACTCAGCGGGTTGACAAAGTGCCTCTGCTGTTTCACACCATCATTTCCCCCTTTTACTCTGTGTGGTAACATTCCTTGAGGAAATATTAAAAACGCTGGGGTGTTGTTGTCATACAGTTGTCTACGGCAGCAGATCGTTCTGTGTTTCTACTGGTCAAAGTGACGGCTGTGATGGGAGAATTGGATCTCAGTGAAGGGCAAGTGGTCCATAACTTTAATTTTGGAGACAAAAAATGTAGGCTTAGCGCCCTGTGGTCCATTGCCCAATAGGAAAAGTAGAATACTCAAAAGTACTTTAAAAGTACTTGAGTTACTTTTCTCAGGGAGTAACTTTGTAAAGTAACTGGTTACTTTTCAAAAAAGTATCTAGGGTTAAACCCTGTCTTAACCCTAGATGAAATATCAAGTGATGTAACTGTAAGAAATGCTGTTTTAGGGAGTTATGAAACTTATCCTCCAAAATAAACACTTATCCTTATTAAATCATGAAAAATCAGGGAAAGAGGACATGTGCTTTATTTTCAGTTCCTCTGCGCCTTCATACCCTGCCCCCTCTCTATGCTGGTGGACCTGAAATCTATACATTATTTGCATGATGTATAGCTTACCAAGTGTTGAGGGGAGGAGCGTGAAGGACTGCCTGTCAAACAATCACGAGTAATCAGATGGTTCCTACATGATACATGACATGGTGAAAGCTGCAAAAAGGCCAATGTCATTGAAAAGACTGCAGAAAAGAGAACATGTTGGTCTACAGAATTCAGACACATACTGTAACCATTGTTCATGTTCAGCTGTAAAACCTGTAAGAAGTAGTGTCTTTACCTCTGGCTCAGTGCATAGCAAGAATCAATAGCAATCTTTATTCAACCAATTTCCATGCTTAAAAGAGACAGAAATACCTCTTAATGTAATGCACACTGCTCTGCACCACCCAGCTAAATACCTATGTTAGATTTTAGAGTGATGTGTCAGACAGTTGCATTCCACGGCAGGTTGGGGACATGGAATTCAAGTAGTCTATGTTCAAATTAAAACCTCCATTGTGGAGGCGGCTACTCAAAGATGTGGTTTGCAGGTTATCAGTGCCCATCCTGGCGACAACCTGAGGGAGGTTGTCAGGCTGAAAGAAGGAGGCTTTGTGGGCTTGGTTGGCCGGACGGTCTCCTGAAGCAGAAGATGGGTATCGATTAGCCAGAAGGGCTGTGGCTATGATATCACCAAAGCAAAAACCTGAGTGTGGGAGGAGTTTCAGGAGGTTATGAAGAAGGACTTTCCGTTTTCAGTTTCAAAGGAGTTCTGACACACTGTTATGACTCAGGAAGGGAAAGCTGGGCTTGTCACAGGCTGTATTTAGCAGGAAAGAAGAACTGCTGACCTGAACTGGGGATATAGTCAAGCGGTAGAAAGAACATTTTGTGAAACTCTTAAACCTGACCAACATGTCCTCTGTGGAGGAGGCAGAGACTGAAGAATTAGAGGAAGCCTCACCCATATAACTGGCAGAGGTCAATAAGGTAGTCAAAAAGATCCTCGGCAGCAAGGCATCAGATGTGGAGGAGATTTGCACGAGATGCTGAAGGCTCCGGACATTGTTGGGCTGTCTTGGCGAACACGTCTTTTCAGTGTTGTGTGTGGAGTAGGGGAGCCCTTCTGTGTGGAGTTTGCATGTTCTCCCCGTGTCAGTGTGGGTTTTCTCCGGGTACTGCAGCTTCCTCCCACAGTCCAAAGACATGCAGGCTAGCGTAATTGGTGACTCTAAACTGTGAGTGTGAATGGTTGTCTGTCTCTATGTGTTAACCCTATGATAGTCTGGTGATCTGTCCAGAGTGTACCCTGCCTCTCATCCAGTGTCAGCTGGGATAGGCTCCAGCCACTCATGACTCCCAACAGGATAAGGGGCAATGGAAAATGAATGAATAAATATCCAAAATATCACTAAGATACAATACAACTTTATCATGTTCAATACATCTAACATTTTGCCATAGTGATATCAACAGGTATAATCCCAATATTCAAATATAAATGAAAACCCTATACCCTATACTTTAGGCATCCACATCTGGACCTCTGTTAACCCCGAAATCAGCCCCTGAAACACCTTTCTTACATCTAGATAAAGAGCTCTTTCTCTGCTTGCAGCTTTGCGTTTCCATATTAAGGAGATGGAAGAAAACAGAGAAGTTAGTTCAGAGGACACAAAGAAGATGATGAATGAACTTACACAATAAGCGGTCCTGATATGGCCTCTGGTAACATTGAGGGTAAAACAGCTCAGTGACAATGCTCGTCATCCAACAGAAATAGAATTTTAATCTGAAATTTCTGCTGTTTTTCCGGTTTCTGCTTTTGTGTCTGACTGTGAGAGTCTTAAGACCTCTGATGGATTTCAAGTGTGTGTGTTGCTGTGGATCCCAGGATGATCCCAGCCTCTCTAAATGCTAATGATGTGTGTAGGTGAGTGACAGAGAGAGCCCTGCTTTAGACCAGCAGGGAAGCACAAGGAACAGAATCGACCTACAGCTGCTCAGGCTTCCTCATTCACTGTAAAATAATCACAATGATCAAGCAATAGGTTGAATTTCACCTTTAGATTTATGATCAGTATTACCTGAGGAGACCTTCCCTTAGTGCCGTATGTGTCATCTTTATAATTTAAAAAACATTTTATGGATACCCTCAGCTTGAATTTTGAGGATAGGAAAACATGGTTTAACCCTATGGGCCCGAACGACGCATAGTGCGTCCAAATTCACACCTGTTCTTCTCTATTGATTTTCTCTGCGAATTGTAGCTTTCCGACAAGACCAAGCACTTGTCGGTAGTCCAATGTTTTCACAGCGAAAAAGAATGATAAAGTTACAATAAAATGATGTATAACAGAGCTTTCATACAGCTCTGCACACACATTACTCTTGGATGGATTACTCGCGAACGCAGGCTCGCACAGAAATGCCA
>NC_065525.1:5191269-5210908 GCF_006386435.1 Epinephelus moara
GGACCCTCACAGCAGATAAGGAAAAACTCCCCCAAAAAAACCCTTTAATGGGGGAAAAAAATGGTAGAAACCTCAGGAAGAGCAACTGAGGAGGGATCCCTCTTCCAGGACGGACAGGCGTGCAATAGATGTCGTACAGAACAGATCAACATGATAAATTAACAGTAATCCATATGATTCAATGAGATAGAAAGGGAGACAGAGAGAGAAAGAGAGATGCAGGACAGACGGTAATGACAGTAGCTTACAACAACATTAATGAAAGTAATAATATTATAATTCTAATTACGGCTATTGTGGTACAATAAGTTGAAAGTGTATATTAATATCTGATAGTATACATATATGACAATAATCATATGTGTATAATAACAGTAGAAGTATGACTAATGACAACAGCAGCAGTAGGAGGCATCAGGTAGGACCACGGCAGCAGCACAACCACACACGTCACTCAGGTAGGACCACGGCAGCAGCACAACCACACACGTCACACCATCCAGGCACCGCTGTGATATAAATTAACCTGGAGAGTTTTTAAAGACTTATTAGAGCTACCTGATAATAGGGAATTACAGTAATCCAGCCTAGAGGTAACAAAAGTCTGGACAAATTTTTCTGCATCTTTTCGGGTCAGGATAGGCCTAATTTTCACAATATTACGCAGACAAAAACGCAGTCCGTGAGGTTTGTTTTAAATGGGAATTAAAAGACAAGTCTTGATCAAATATTACTCTGAGGTTTCTTACGGAAGTGCTTTATCATTAGATAAAGAGTCTCTGAGTTGTTTGGGGCCAAGAAGAATAACTTCATTTTTTTCAATTGAACATAAGGAAATTGGAGCTCATCCAGGTTTTTATGTCTTAAAGGCATTTTTAGTTTAGTTAATTGATCAGTTTCTTCTGGCTTTATTGATAAATACAACTGTGTATCATCTGTATAACAATGGAAATTTACAGAGTGATTTCTAATGATGTTACCTAAGGGACGCATATATAGAGTGAATAGGATTGGTCCGAGCACAGAACCTTGTGGAACTCCAAAACAAACTTAAGTACGTAGAGATGATTCATCATTAACATGAATGAACTGAAAATGATCAGATAAATAAGATTTAAACCAGCTTAGTGCAGAACCTTTTAGGCCAATTAAGTGTTCCAGTCTCCAGTCTTTCCCAAGGATCTTTGAAAGAAAGGGAAGATTACAAATCGGCCTACAGTTGGCTAACACCTCTGGATCCAGGGTGGGCTTTTTCAGAAGAGGTTTAATTACAGTTACCTTAAAGGACTGTGGTACATAGCCTGAGCCTCCTCCCTTATGTATGTATGTATATATATATATATATATATATATACATATATATGCATATGATATGATAGATTTTTTCTCAACTCCACCCAAAATAACTGTAGCACTTTCTATGAGGGCCACATCTATAATGCATTATGAGGGCATTTATAGTGAATTATAATGCATTTATAATGCTCTATGACTGCACTCACAAACACACAAATTGCTTCCTGATACACTTCATTAACAGTCATAAAATATTATAGATGTGACTTATAACGAATTAAGTGTCTTATGGATGTTCTTTACTAGTTATAAACTAGTGATTGACCGTTGGAGCTTATGATGCATTATGAATACCTAAACTCACCTATACACACACCTCAACAATCAACTGTAGTAAGAACTCATAGTATGTTATAACAGTCCATGCAGTATCATAAGTTATCATTGTATGTGTTAAGTAAAATTAAGTACTTATTGATGCATTTGTAATAATGCATGTGTCATCATAATGTCTCATTGTTGGTGCAAAGTAAAGTGTGATGCATTTTCATGTATTCAAAAGAATCTATGATGCATCAAAAGTGATTAATGTCTCGGGGCGTCAGTAGCTTAGTGGATAGTGCCAGTGCCCCATGTACAGAGGCGATGCCTCACTGCAGCGGTTGCAGGTCTGCACGGCGTGGTGATGAACTGTCAAATTGATTTCTGTTCGCATGCTGGGATTTGCACACTCCCTACTGCTCTCTCTACACCAACACCTGCACCTCAGGAAACCTGTCTTTGAAACTTGCACATGACACCACGGCCATCAGCCTCACCTGAGACGGTGATAAGTCTACATACAGTACAGGCTGAGCCTCTGGTGCAGTCACTACATTATTGGGTTGAACATACTCAGAACTGTGTGGTTGACAGTGGATTTCAGGAGGAGGCCCCAAACACTGACCCTGCTTCCCATACTCAACAGCACTCCAGCCATGCTAGTGGCTCTGTGAGGCTGCACTATGGCACAGTAGTGCTGTGAGCTAAATACTAACATCAGCATATTTGCCATGTTCACCACTTTAGATTAGTGTGTTAGCATAGTAACATTTGCTAATGGGCACCGAAAACAAAACACAACTGATGACATTTGTTTTGCATGCATTTGGTCATTAATTAATGTGGACAAATTAAAAATTCGTCAAGGTTATAACAATAACGTCCTGAGGCAACATGAATGGGTTTACAAAATGTCATGGAAAATGTATCCAAAGATTCCATAACACAGCCATTGCATATGCATATATATGTATATATATATATATATATATATATATATATATATATAAAGGCTGAAATCAACTGGAATCATAATTTAATGCTTTAATGAAAACAACTCCTAGTTTCAAGAAAGTTATTTGATGACAGTTATTAATTATCATTTTTAAACTGCTTTGAGATGGTTTCATTTTAAACCTTTAGAATCCTTACAAAAGAAAATATCCTAGCCTACCCGTCCGTCAGGGCTGTAGTGTAATTTCCCTTTAAATAACCTAAGAAATCCCATTTCAAGACTGACATGCTCTGTGGTGTATGTCTTTGTGTCCTGCTGAGGCTGTCCTATTGTGAGCATCTCTCCAGCTACCTTTTCCTGGATCTGTCAATGATGCTGAAATAGCTCACGAGTTACATCTTTTTCTCCTTCTTCCCAGCAAGACCTCTGTTCCTTCTCAAACAACAGAGGTCTGCTCTTCTGTTCCACTGCGTGGTCTCCTTTGATGCTGAGGACAGCACAGACAGATATGAGAGCAGATGAAGCTGGGCCCTGATGCCCCCACCCACAAACTCTCACTTGGTAACTGAGAATTTGGGGAAGAAAAATAGGTTTTTCCTCAGTTTCCTTCTCCCGGAACTCAAGGGTATACTATGTAGGACTATCGGTTACTGTGTGTAAACATGCTTGCCAGCCAAAGTGAAAGTAAAAGACAATCCAAGATTCACTCTTTTTTGTCCTTTTGCCTCGCTATATTTACTTTTTTAAGCCACTGTTTCTCTGGATGCCTGCTGCTCACAGTCTGTCACCTAGTCACTACCTTTTTATAAAACCCCAACCTCACTTGAGTGCTGTGGGGGAACACACCCATAAACATCCTGAACACAGGAAACAATGAAAAAAAAAACACCACACACATCTAATTGTTCAAATGTGATGACTGAGAGGAAATACTTCTGTATGAATCATGAG
This sequence comes from Epinephelus moara, assembly GCF_006386435.1. Taxonomy (NCBI): domain Eukaryota; kingdom Metazoa; phylum Chordata; class Actinopteri; order Perciformes; family Serranidae; genus Epinephelus; species Epinephelus moara. The sequence continues at coordinate 5,194,793 of NC_065525.1, forward strand.
ATTTTTTTGGGAAATCCTGCTTTGTATATCCCTACTAGGGATGTAACGATACCAGAAACTCACGATACGATATTATCATGGTAAAGAGTCCACGATACGATATATATCACGATATTTATACAAGGGGAAAAAAAAGAGAAAGTTTAAAAAAATAGCTTTTTTATTCAAAAATAGTGCATGTACACTGTACAGCATGTTATTTTTAACTTGGAAGCGTATCATAAACAAATCAACACACAGTTGAACAAGTGCTTTCATTTCCCCCCTATTACTGCTAGGCAGGCAGACATTAAAGTGCCATAACAAAGTCATGTCAATTAAAACTATAGTGACAGAATATGAAAATGGAAACATTCAGTATTTTTTAACCTACTCTGAACAAAAGTAGTGTAGTACTATTACTAGAAAGTCATCTGAATGACATCAAATTGTGAGGATAGAGTAGTCTTAATATTCATCAACTACACAGAACTTAGAACAATCAGACCCTGCAACAACAACAAAATTAACAAATTAGAAATAATGTAAACTCAATAACACACAATCCCTCACTTTTCTCGCATTTCTGTGCGAGCCTGCATTTACGAGTAATCCATCCAAGAGTAATGTGTGTGCAAAGCTGTATGAAAGCTTTGTTATACATAATTTTAGTGTACCTTTATCATTTTTTTTGCTGTGAAAACATTGGACTACCGACAAGTGCTTGGTCTTGTCGGAAAGCCACGATTACGCTGTTTCACGTGATATGTGTGGCTTCTCGCTATGACGAACGGCTGCTCTCACCTGCGCGCGCAGTTGCATGCAAAGGATTATGGGGAATGTAGTCACACAGTCATATTACCAGCTCTGTAGGAGAACGCAGCTATATAACTACCGTGGCATTCCCACGACGGTATATTGAGAATTTATTTTATCACGACACCACGATATTCGACATATCGTTACATGCCTAATCCCTAATCATTAGGGTGTTTGTTACGATTTCTATTACATGCCGAGGCAGTGCTATTCCAGTCAGTTCCTGAGCATGTTGCCTCACTATTTCATTTTTCTTATATTGTGCTAGTATTCCTCTAAATTTTCCATATAAATATGTGTGCATGTTAGGTTTGTTTATGGTGGAGCAAAGCCCAGAACACAGACAAGGTTGGAGATGAAGTTTAACGGGTTTATTTCGAGTGTTACTGTTGACAGAGATGGGTTGAATAGAGGGGATGACTGGAGATGGCAGCAGGAAGAGGTGGAATAAAGAGCGGCTGGGCGGTGAGGCAGGTAGAGGAAGCAGGGGAAAGCTTATGGGCAAGCAGACAGATGAGCAGACAGGCAAACAGCAGTCCTGGAGCACAGGGAAGAAACAAGCAATACGTTGGGTTACAAGAACATGAGGACTTCTTCTCAAAACATGCAAGGCTAGAGACCTGACCATAGCTTCTAGAATGATCTGGTAATGAGTGGGTGGAAAGCCAGGGTTTATAAGCAATCAGTTGTGATGAACTGATGTTTGTGCCAAATTTGAAGAAATTCCTTCAAGTTGTTCTTGACATATTGTGTTAATGAGGATGAGAAAGATCCAAGGTCACAGTGACCTTGACTTTGACCTATGACCACCAAGATCTAAAAAGTTCATCCTTGACTCAATATGGATGCAAATTTGAAGAAATTCGCTCAAGGTGTTCTTGAGATAATGCATTCACAAAAATAGGACAAACAGACAGACGAACAGAGCAATGGACAAACTGAAACATATTCCCCTGGCCTTGGCTACTGCTGGCATGGAGGCATAAAAATGCACAAAACATTTTTTTAATAATAAGTAATATTACATCCTTTTGACCATCTGAAAGTTATGGAAGCTGCAGAAAGTCCTACAGAGGTCTTCAATACTGCCTGTGTCTTCTTATTTACTGCATGGACAGTTTCCCTTAGACTGGCATCTGTTGGTTTTGTTACTATTCATATCCTGATATTTAATATCACTCTCCAAATCTGTTGATCTCCATATTGCTGTGGTACCAGAAGTCATTAGGGTGTACAATTTACTCCACCTCTGTAAGATACAAACACATATGACATACTTAATTGGTGGTACTTCATGTCATCTGTCACAGCCTGGGGCTCTAGGTGAATATTATGTATAGTGAGAAAACACTATTTGTATAAAATTTAGCTTTCAGCTTTGCTAAAATAAGAATTAGAGCAAGTTTAAGAGCTTACAGACCCTCCATCCGCTGGTTGTCAGAAAGCTTTAACAAACCTCCACTGATATTACTGGGACCGGGAGGTCTTGATCTTTTGGAGGAAACTCTTCCTCATGTGGAAGATTAATTTCTCACACACTAAGTAATACCAAACCTTATTTGAAGACATGGATCCAGACAGGTCAATAGTTTACAGAATACAAGATCTATTCATAACTGTCACTCTAATCCAATTCAGACTTCCACAGTGGTCTGTATTGACAGCAGCAGTACAAGATTGAGGCAAAGCAGAGCAGGATGATCAGGTTCAGAGCACCAACGCAACACTCCGACCGATTGTAACTTAATCCATCCACCTCCTCAATGACGTTGCATCCAGGCAGACACAGAGTATCCTCAATGTGAAATCCATGAACATCACATTAGCCTCAATATGATTGGAAGTTAGTTCTCAGTACGGCTCAGCAAGAAATTAAAGGCTAAATCAGTGATTTGAATATAAATCAAATAATAATATTAAAGCAAGACTATGAACCTTTTCAAAGAATAGTGTATTATGACATTTCTGGTAGCACTTCACAGCTCAGTAATAACATGGTAATAGTGGGGTAATGGTTTGATAATAAAGGTAATAATAAAAAAAAGAAGGTAATAATTTAGTAATACCATGCAATTACAATATCCATTGCCTGGATATATCTGGGTAATATGAGACACAAAAATAAAAAAAAAGATTTAAAGATAGTAACAAGGCAAAACTATTTAGTAATAGCATAGTAATATTTAGGTAACAATATGCTAACCTCCAAACAAAACTGTTTATTGGTGCAATATTTGGATTAAAAATGGTAGTATGGTGACATAATGAGGCAACTGTGTAATAAAAATGTGGTAGTATAAGTTGGTATTTCACAGTGCCATAGGCTACTATTAGCTTAAAGGGAAATTTCGGTTTATTTCAACCTGTCTCCTATCGTCCTGAATTTGTTTCAAGTGACTAGTGACATAACAATAATAGTTAGCATGTTAGCCGTTAGCCTAGATACAGCCGGGGCGCATAGTAGCATCAGACCTGTTAAAACCTGCTGCTTGCTCTCGCGATATTTCGGCTGCGCTTTGGAAAGCAGAGCTAAACGGTAAACAAACATGGCAGCACACCGGTAAGGTAAGACAACACATTTACATGTCGTTTTCTATATGTTCTCTGACATTTACCCTAACGATATGAGGCGGTCTTTGTGGAAAAAAAGCTTGTTTAGTGGACTAACTTTGCACTTGAAGTACGCCCGTTCACTAGGCTGACCAAACGTCCTCTTTTGCCCGGACATGTCCACTTTTCACGTCCCGTCCGGGGCGTCCGGGTGGTTTTTATAAACTGATGATAATGTCCGGTTTTGCGTGTGTTTGTGTGTGTGTGCGTTAGAGTGCGGCACCGGTGCATATTTCTGTCCGAACCCGAACCGAGCCCGACATTATTTAATGAACAAAGCACTGAGTTTGTGTCACACAGTTGTTATGGTTACAGGCTATTTAACAGGCCGGGCGTGCTCAGCGGAGAGGGAGACCTCTGTGTTTGAGACGGGAGCGGGAGCGGGAGGTCCAACACTTCCAGCGAGACGAGAGGGAGAAATATAACAAAATAAGATAAAATAGGAAAACCTGTCTCCCTCTTTTAATTTATTTTCAGCGTTTAATCAAGGCGGAGGCGGGCGGCTGGAGNATCATTTAAGTAGGCTATGTCGTGGCCGGCCGAGTGTCCTCTTTTTTGGAAATCAAAATATGGTCACCCTACCGTTCACTTACGTTTTAACAGGTCTGACGCTACTATGCGCCCCGGCTGAATCTAGGCTAACGGCTAACTATTGTTTTTATGTCACTAGTCACTTGAAACAAATTTAGGACAATAGGAGACAGGTTGAAATAAACCGAAATTTCCCTTTAATATCTTAAGCTATAGGTCTGCTGATGATAAGCCTCTGGTGGCGAGGGCCAATATTTCAGGCTGATCTGGTGTTGTCATAGTGGGTACTTTTTACCTGCCCTATATGCCATCCTCTCAGCTTACTCAGTAGTTTTCCACTCTTTCCACCTCACTACCACACCTACCTGCCAGCCTATCACCTGTTCACACATTTCCCACTCCTGCTGATCCACCACACCCACCTCATCAAGTTAACGCCTCTCACCTGTGTATCATTACCACCTGTCACTATAAAGACTCCTGCTTCACAGATTCTCCTTGCCAGATTGTTCTTTGTTATACTATGCAAGACTATTACTATTCTGCCTCGGGTTCTTCTGTTTGGTTTGCTCCATGATAAACCATTCTGCCTTCTGTCCTTGACAAAGAGCTCTGCTTCTACATTCCTGGTTTCTGTTTGCCTGTTCCCCTGTTAGGAGAGATCGTCATCCAGCTCTCCGTAGTGAGTTTACCTGTTCATCCACCTGTGGACTTTCGTGCTGTGTATTGCTTTGCTTCGTGGCTGCACATTCTGCTGTAGAACATAATTATTACCATCTACTGAGCATCAGAGTTTTTGATGCGGTGGGCAACAACCCAACTCATCAAATACCACCACTTTGTCAGTGGACATCGGCATCAGATACAGACGCACAATTCGCAGTGCTATGATACACTCCAGGTTGTGGCAATTTGTAACGCTACCAGCAGCTACCACAGTATAAAGACCGAAAAAGTCCATAAAGGGTGGGTGAGAGAGGTGGTGGATCGGTCAGACAAACTCTGGACTTTACCTTGGAGCCCGCTGTTCGCTTACAGTATGAAACCAAAAGTCAATGGAGTTATTTTAACAACAAAGTAGTGCGTTAGTATGTGTAGCATGCTACGCTAGTCACATTTGTCACATGACGTATGTCACAATTTTTTGTTTGTATGTCATGTTTTTTTCTAAATGTAGTCAGGAATGTTTTTTGCTTAAACCTAAAGAAATGAACCTAGAAAAAGTGTTTTACCTACTAACTAAGTTTATTTGGAAAAAGTCTTTATGCATCCACTCCGTCCCTAAACCAAATAGACACAGGAGGTTACTTTGCGTGTTATATTTTGATGTGTAGGTCCACTAACAAAGCAGCACTATTTGATTAGTTGTTGAGAACCGGTTGACCCTGCTGCTGTCTGGCAAGCGATACAGAAGTATCCACTGTCGTACTACCAAACTACAGAGCAGCTTCTTCCTTAACTTTCACAACAAATTCTGATTTCTCTTGTGACATGTCATGACAAAGTCCGAATCTGGTGTACACAGTGTAAATCCAGGGATTCAGAGCTGCAGGCTGCTGACTGTAATGGTGTGGAGAGTAGCCTCTTGGCATACACTCACCACTTAAATGCAGCATCTGTCAAATGGTAAGTGTACCTTGGGATTGTGTCTGAGCAGGTGCATCCCTTCATCCCCACTCTGCCCACATAGACATGTTATGTCACAGAGCACTCACTGTCTCTAGATGGTTCAAGGAACGTGATGGAGAATTCAGTAAACTCCACTGACCTGCACAGCCTCAACAGTCTCAAGCAAACAGAGCACCTTTGGGTCTCAGGCTGCTCACGTTAGAGAATGAAATGTCTGTGACTGTACCTGAATTAGAAGTAAATATTTCACAACTTATAACAAAGAATATAGACAACAATTAGTTTGTTCATGAGTGTAATTGTGAGTGTTATTTTCTGGCTGTTTGCTTTTTAATGACACCCAGAGATAGCCTCAATTTTCATTTTACTATATATACTGTATGTGTAGCTTGCTTGAACTGACACGCCATCTTGCTAAACTGTCTGTGTTGTGTATTGTGTAGGGTCAATGGGTCAGACACCGGCTTCTTGCCAACTGGAGGGGGGTTTATTCTGTGCAAAACACAAAATATCATCAGTACAGCAACTGATTGTTCTGTGCTTAAACATCCACACCTCTTCCCAGCGTAACCTCTAGTGGACTGAGTGGTTAATTTCATGCCGATCTTATAGTTACAGTTACAATTACACTGCAAGTCTTTTTTTTAACCACTTGTGGCAATTATTTTACATTTTATAAATCGACACAAAATTCTGAATGTAAACATATAAACTCACATAAAGTGCATAAGAAAAACTCCTGAAATTATGAATACAAAAACAAATTCCAATTAAATAAATATTACAAAGGGAGTCACATACCTGTTCAAAATAATCAGAATATCATCTTGTTCTGTGTTTAAACATCCACACCGTAAAGGAGAGAGAGAGACAATAGAGGACCATGTGAGGAACTATCTCAGCCCACTATTACCTTACTCTGGGATCGGCTAAATCTAGCATGCTTCAGCTAAGTACTGTACTTGATAAAAGTGCTTTTACACAGTGAAATAAAAAGTATAAAACTAGTGTTATATACACACAGTACAATTTAAACCTTTGCTTGCATTTTCACCACTTTTTTAACACATTATCAACAGAAGCAACCATATTGTCTTACCTCTCCCCAGCATCTACTGGACTGAGGAGGGAAGTACTAACCTTGGGAAGTGATGTCATGACAGTGTCAAAATACATTTAGCAAAATAAAAGCTCCTCAAAAGAAATGTACACATAATGCAACAAAATATGAACAGAAATGGATTTTTGGTGAAATATAAACTTGTTAAATTAACACATGGGTTACAAATGTAGCTTGTTCACATTGGAAATAAACTGGACCGGAAGCACTGAAGCCTAATGCCTTCTGTTTGTTCCCACTGCAATAGATTAAAAGCATAATTAATTCCAGGTAATGTTTTTTTTTGTTTTTGTTTTTTTGTGGATACATACTATAAATATTAATGACTACATTACCTTAACCTCAGAGTTTTTTATAGGCCCGATTAAGACTGGGGATGTCATCTTCCTGTGAAAATATCCAATCTGTTGTAGTTCCTAGATCATCCAATACCGATGTTTTGTCATGCCCCTCTGCGTCTCACAGCGACTGATGCATCTGTAAGTGACGCACAGCTGAAACCCATTGTAACGTTTGGTTACATTGTAACCTTTGTTCTCTGAGCGGAAGATTATCTCTCCACCCAGTAGTTACATCATAACTTTGGGAACTATTCCCATCTGAGGTAATCAATGTGGAAAATTAATAATCTTTCAGACACATCACTTTACGTCACCGGCATGCACCAGGCTATAAAAAACACCTTGCGCATGCACCCACTGATTAACATTGACTGGAACAGGTACTGAGCGGCCTTGAGCCTGGGGAGATAATCTCCTCACTCAGAGAACCAAGGTTACAATATAACTGAATGTTCTCTATGGTATTGAGATTATCTCCCCACCCAGTAGTTATATCACAACTATGGAACCCTTTAAGACACACCACGAGGGACCCCAGGAGACAGAGCAGATGCAGGGCCACAAGCACCCCCCCCGGTTTTAACCCGGACCTGAGATGTCCCCGCCACCAAGTGCATTAACAACAGATAATACCTAATAGGTGTGTAGCTATATATGAAAAAACACCAATGAACTATAAACAAATGTACAACATCTTGCGCATTCAACAGTTGGTGACACCGCCAGATGCTGTGTGCCACTGTAATGATGCCCAGGCGCCAGATGCAACCATAAGCATGGCCAACCCTGCCAGACGCAGGGGTTGGGTGCAAGAAGACCGCTCAGTTGGTTACCCTGCTGCCAGGCCACTGACAACAATATATGACATCACCCTGGCTGGGTAAGGCACCTCCCCAGCTCAGGGGCATGGAATTACATGGCCTACTGTGTGGTGGCACTCAGCACACGCTCCCCAAAGGTGCCAGCAGCCACATTCAGGGAGTAAAATCTGACAAATGTGGATAGACTTGACCATATAGCAGGTGTACAGACCCCTGAGAGAGTGGCAGCCTGCCACAAGGCCCACAAGGTAGCTACACCTTGTGTTGAGTGTGCCCACGCACCCACAGGTACTGGCATGCCGGCCCCTCTGTAAGCCTGCTGAATTATCTCCACGACCCAATGAGACAGCCTAGCCTTTGACACTGGCTGGCCCTGGCACTGGGCCTTAAAGCAGACAAAGAGTTGGTCTGTCTTTCTAAATGCTGCAGCGTGCCGGACATGGACCCTCAGGGCTCGAACAGGACAGAGATTTGAGTCTTTTTGACCCTCACTACCCTCCTTGGAGGGGTTGTAGGGTCGCAGCTCCCCTGACTGATTCAAATGAAAGTCTGTGAGTGCTTTTGGCAGGAATGCAGGGTTTGGACGCAACATGACACCAGCATCATCCGACAGGAAATGACAACAGCTCTTACCCACTGACACAGTTCCCCTACTCTTTTGGCTGATGCCACTGCCAAGAGAAAAAACACTTTAAGAGACGGCCACTTAAATCAGCCTGACTCCAGATGCTCAAAAGGTTTCTGCTGCAGGGCTCCTCCAGGCTGCATGTCGAAGTACTTGAGCAAGATACTGAACCCCAAATTGCTCCCGATGGTTGTTCCATCGGTGTGTGAGTGTGTTAAAACTGAGTAGCAGGTGGCACCTTGTATGGTAGCCTCGGCCACCAGTGTATGAATGTGTGTGTGAATGGGTGAACGTGATTCATAGTGTAAAAAGCGCTTTGAGTGGTCACTAGATGACTAGAAAGCCGCTATACAAATGCAGGTCCGTTTACCATTTACTCTTCAGGAGCAGAGAGATGAGGCTGCAGTCACCATCCTCAAGCCTATAATCACCTGTACAAGCAGCCTTGATAGCTGCCACCATGGTTCTACGGGTTGAAGGTGATTTTCCCGCCTCAAGCAGCCCCGCAGGTACACCTCTGGGGCTACACATGTCATTGATCCAGTTAGTTGTGCAGCATGATGCAAAGAGCTCCCAGCGGTAAGAGTATGCAGCCCTCGTAGATGGTACCTGATCCCACTGGTGCCCCTGCCCTCACTCTGCATGGTCTGAACCACTAACTGCGCAAGTCCCAAGTCCAGCAGACCAGCCCTCTCAGGGGCCATGCCAAAGTTGCCTGAACAGGTCAGTCACTGCTCTGCTGAAGCGGTGCCAGATCTCCCCAACCACCTCCGGGTGCATCCTCCAGTCCCCTGGACTTGGGTCTCCCCTGAAATGCAGGTCAGCCCCCTGTTTTACCAATCCTGGCACATGCATGGCCCTGAGGGACAGGAACCCTGTCCATGCCCAGGTCCACAGCCTGTGTGCTATTCTGCAGAGGTTTGGGGAGCCCAGGCCCCCTTGCCTGTTGACATAATGCTGCTGCCACTGTGCTGTCGGTTCTAACTAGCACGTGACAGCCTTGCAGACTCGAGAGAAAATGAATGGCTGAATGGCTCTCAGTTCTAGAGCATTGATATGCTGGCCCTTCCAGCGGGCGCTTCAGACCCCACTGGTGCCCCTGTCCTCATGGAGTGCGCCCCACCCCTCCAGGGATACATCCGTAGAGAGCACCTGGTGACGCAGTACTGAACCAAGCACACTCCCCCTCGAGATGTTGGCTGGGTCCTGCCACCACCTGAGGTCTGCACAAAGCTGTCTCTGCAGACAGAGCCCCAGGCTGAAGAGATGCCTCTGGGCTGGACGCATGTGTAGAAGAGCCAATGGCACCACTTGTACCAAGGCTGCAATAAGACAGAGGAGGCGGAGACACAGCCGCCACGTGACCCTGGCACCCAGTTGAAAATGAGAGAGGCAGGTCCTGATTAAAACCTGCGTCTCCTGTGACAGCATCACCAACCCAGCTCTGGCTTCCAGCCACATGCCTAAAAGCTGGGTGGCCTGTGCAGGCTGGAGACTGCACTTTTTCTCGTTTTCTCAGTCCCTGAATGTGATCCAACAGCACAGACACATGATGGCGGCACAGCTCCTCTGTCTGTGCACATATTAGCCAGTCTTCTAAATAGTTTAGTATCCTGAGACCCTGCTGCCACAGAGGCCCCAAGACTGCATCCATGCACCTGGTGGAGGTGCGGGATGCCAGTGAGATGCCAAAGGGGAGGACACAGTATTCGAAGGCTTTTCCCTTGAAGGCAAACCTGAGACATCTCCTGTGCCTCTCCAAGATTTGAAAATAGGCGTCCTTGAGGTCAACGGTTGCAAACCAGTCACCTCCCCATACAGCCTGCTTGACCCTGGACACGGTCAATATTTTACACTTCAGGGGTCTGAGGAACTTGTTCAGCCCCCTGAGGTCTAAGACAGGCCTGAGTGTCCCGTCCCACTTCAGAACAAGAATATAGCGGGGGAAAAAACTGCCTGCTAATCTTCTTCCTTCACTTCCCTGATAGATGACTTTGCCATGAGAGTGAAGATTTCCAAGCGCAGGACCTCCCTGTGCTGGTGGTCTGCAATAATGAATGACTGCTGGTCATGCTCTTTTACAGGCACCTGCTACCCTGCTGAGGTCAACTCATCATTCTCTACGGGCCATAGACCAAGAATGTCTATCTCCTCCTCCGCCCCAGGGGAGGATGGGGTCCTATCCAACCCAGCAGAGGGCCCAGGAGCAGGGAATTTCCTATGTGACACAGTCTGCGTACCCCCTACTGAAACTGTAATAATGGAGGCGGGGGAGCACCCTGATGGGCCCCCGTCCCCCACTACCGGATCCGCCAACTTAGGGCACTTAGGTGGCTGCAGGCCCTGAAAAGGGGCTGGTGGACATCTGCCAAATGAATGGCAACGGGCTTCCCTCTGCCCAGCAGACATGCAGAAGCAGTTCATGCATGAAGCTGGATTATCACGAGCAGCCACTGCATGCTCAATTCGCAAATATAACACACAGTAGTCATGGCCATCCTCTACTGGCATATTAACATTACAGCCCACACAAGAAGGGCCCTGCCGGCTTGCCATCGTCTCTCTCTCTCTCTCCCACCTTTTTTTTTTTTTTTTTCTCTTTGACAGTGATGTCACTGTAGCGCGACCAGCAACCTCTCTAGTTATACTGTCTTTAATTAGTTTCCCTGAGCAAATAGATGTAAGTGTGGCCACAGTGTGGATTATTTTCTTTGACACCAGACAGCAGGACACTTCTACTGGAGGGAAGTTCTGTATTTATTGAGGAAATGGGAAGCCTCCGCAGGTGTGAACTGGAAAACCACCTACACCTCGCAGTGGCTATGTGTGGTGGTAAGCCGCTCACCACCCCCTGACTCTGTCGGGTTCAAGCAGGCAACTAAACCCCCCAAGGAGCATCGCGAACTGCCCCCTGACTAAGTCAGGCTTGAGCGAGCTGCTATGCCCCCACCATGCGTAAACAGACAGCTGCAATACATGGATATGGCACCCTGCTCAACTGTTTCACTCCTTATTGTTAAGAAGAAGAAATGGCGTTTAGCTATCCTCGAGAGGGACATGCGAAGGCCAGCTCTCCAACCCACTTACAAAGGTAAGTGGACAGTCCTCTCTCTTTTCTTTCTGATCTCGCATCGGCTCCAACAGTTGGAAATCAATGAATCAGCGGGTCTATGCGCATGCGCATCTCCCGCAACAAAGCTACCTGATTAAGTATAAAAAATATAGCATGGGTTAAAAATAAGGTTTGTTAAATGTTTGGTAAATGCATTACCTGAGTTTGATCCCACCACCCCTTCCTCCCACCCTACACAGACTTTTGCAGCCTTTATTTAACATCAGTTGCTTTGAGTTAAAAAAAGTTACAGAAATTTATGTCATATTTATGACATACATACATAGCATAAGGTGAGGTGAATACATCATGTGAGTGATGTCAGAGCGCAATGACTGTACATGAGTTATGTAATGTTCCATAATGTTACCTTTAAACAAAAATGACTTTGGGTTTCACACAGGACATGAACTGCAGTCTCCTAAGAGAAAGTCCAGTTTTGTTTAACCCATCTACCTCCCCTACCTCCCACCCTACACAAACCTTTTCACTCTTCATACTATGTCAGTTGCTCTCAGCTTCAATTATTGCCACAAATGGATATACATTGGAGCTGGTAGAAAATCCTGTGCATCTCAAAAAGATGCTGAAGGTTTCTTTTGGTGTCAATAGCACATGTTGAGAGGTGTGTGATCTAATTCACAGAGTGGCGTTGTCAGGTTCATGTTGTCTGGGGTCTGGTAAGAGGCCCTGGTCACAGTGACATAAAATGTGCACACCAGCTAATTATGTATAGTATCTACGTTAAATACTTTGCATAGTTATGTTAAGTCCGTAAAGTCACGTCTGAATTTTGGTTTCACACAGGACATAAACTTTGGTCTCCTGGTTGAAGTCCATGTTTGTTTTAACCATCCACCACTTTCCCGCCAGTCCTGCACTGACTTTCTCACTCTTTATACTCAGTTTGTGTGTCCATCACAACAAAAGATCCTCATTGGTATTGGCAATATTTTTGTGTTGCCAGCATGTAATTCTAACACACCTCATGCCCACCACCACATTGTTAAGAGTTTCTGTCCATTTCCTTTGCTACTGTGCTGGGATTGCTATAATGGGGGCAAAATGAAATGTACTGTAGAATGCTCTGATGAAGGTCCTAAAGACTTCAAGTGGAAACTAAGGATGCTTTCACACCTGTAGTTGGGTTCATTTGGTTGCACCAGAGGGAAAACATAATACATCGTTGCATTTTAGTTTTTGTTCGGTTCCTGTTCACACTGACTTTTTTTTTGCAAACAAACCAGGAGGAGTAAACAGGAAGTTCTACCAAGTGGCCTGCATCATCAGTGCATCATCAGGACCCATATGGAGAAATCAAATTCTGGTGACTGACAGATGTTTATGCAGCAGCACTTAATGCTTTGAAAGTGTTTATATTTATGTTCTTTCTCATTATTAGTAGGCTATTATTAGATGGCAAATCAATGTCATGTTATGAATAATAACTAACATAGAGACAGGATGAAAAGAAGTTGTCTTGTACAGTAATGATCTGGGGCTTAATACTGTGGGATCACTGTCACACACTTTTTAATGGACCTAATGAACAGACAAAGTACAAGGAGTCAGTTACACTTACGGCAGTTTTTTATCAGGGAAAATACTGTTGTGCATATGTGTTGCAATGGTTACATGTATACATTAGCATAAATACTCGTACTCGTACTCGTCTTCCTCTGCTTTTCCAGGTCCGGGTCGCGGGGGCAGCAGCCTCAGCAAAGAAGCCCAGACAGACCTCTCCCCAGCCACCTCCGTCAGCTCTTCTGAGGGAACCCCGAGGCGTTTCCAGGCCAGCCAGGCGATGTAATCCCTGAAGCATGTCCTGGGGCAGCCCCGAGGTCTCCTCCCGGTTGGACATGCCCGAAACACCTCCCAAGGGAGGCGTCCAGAAGGCATCCTTACCAGATGCCCGAACCACCTCAACTGGCTCCTCTCGATGTGGAGGAGCAGCGGCTCTACTCCGAGTCCCTCCCGGATGTCTGAGCTCCTCACCCTATCCCTAAGGCTGAGCCCAGCCACCCTGCGGAGGAAACTCATTTCGGCCACTTCTACTCGCGATCTCGTTCTTTCAGTCACTACCCAGAGCTCGTGACCATAGGTGAGGGTTGGAACGTAGATTGACCGCCAAATCGAGAGCTTCGCTTTCTGGCTAAGCTCCCTTTTCACCACAATGGACCGGTTTAGCGCCTGCATCACTACTGACGCCGCCCCAATCCGCCTGTCAGTCTCCCGCTCCATCCTACCCTCACTCGTGAACAAGATCCCGAATCCTGAGGAGTTTAAGTATAAATAGGTTATGGGATATACGTGGCCTTTATCAGGATCAATTATGAGATGGCAGACAGATTTCACGATCAGCAGATGAATTTATTATTGGTTTAGCTGTTGCTAGAATCACATATCTGCTATCATAAAATCCTGCGGTTGGTTAGTTGTCTTTCACACCACAAACGAACTGCACCAGAGTCCGTTTGGAAGTGGACTGAGACCCACCTTTTCAAGCGGTCTCGGTTTAGTTGTTTGGTTTGTGCCAGGGTTCAATTGACAGCTTTCACACCAGTCCAAATGAACCGTACTAATTGCACAAATGGACCTGAGTTTGTTTAAACGGAACCAGGTTAGATGTCAAAGCACTCGGAGACTTCCAAGGTCTAATTATGTAGAAATCCCTGCTATCATTGTGGACCGTTGATGACCTTAGCATCAACAGTCCACACTGGGCAGCGGGGCAGAGTGCCGATCATCCTGAATTATTGTTGGATGTGCATGACAACTACTGTATGGTTACTGAAAGAGGAAAGCCATGGTTAGAGCTGATAATTAAGGAGACATTAACTTAAAACTGGGACACAATCTGGTTTGCATTAAAGTCAGACACACTACCTATTCATCCACCTCCCTGACCTCCACGGACTTTCCAGCTCTCTGCAGAAAGAACACACTACTTCCTGTTTGGCACTCAACATTGGCTCTAGACTTAAATCGTGAAGTGCAGAATTGTCCAGTATGGATGTAATTCTGAGGACACTGGCCTGCATGAAGTGCTTGGCAAGCTCATTTTCCCTCTCTTCTCTTCCTTTTGTTCACCCTCTCTACTCTCTTCCACTCGCTCTGCCCTCTCATCTTTGTTCTCTTTACAGTCTTCCCCCTTTTCTGTGTTCCTTCCCCTGTTATTTGACATGTCACATTCCTTTCTGTTTCTCCTTGTATCATGTCTTACTGTGTCTCTATTCCATCATCATCCGCTGCCCTGACTCTGTGATCATGCCCACCATCATGTCTGAAACCAGTGACCATCATTACAGTCAGTGACAGTAAGTCCTCAGGTGGGTTACGGCCCCTCCGCGGATCAGTGTGTGATGTGTATTATCACAGAGTGAAGGTGGAGAGATGAAATGGCTTCCTTCCTCTCTGCTGTACTTTTCACCTGACTATTAAAACATCACCAAGTGTTTATTTGGACCACCGCAGGGATGATGTGAAATATATCCAATATATTTTGCATGTTTTTCCCTCACAAACATTTTGGATGAATTTCATTAGTGTGGTTTTCTTGCTCTGGGCTTCTGAATGGGTTCTAATAACCCTCAAATATAACTATGATAATAATAAAACACATCAATATTACTGTTACTGAAGGCTGTAATCCACCGTCCCTGCATGATATCCCTCTGTGCGAGCTAACACAAAGCCTGGATAGTTACAGAGGAGTATCATGCAGTATAGTGATGTATGTTTAAGCAATATCACGTGAGACAGAGTGCTGTTATACTGAATATCAGGATGGCTGTGATTCAGTCATTGGAACGAGGCAACAGGCTACAGGTTCTAAAAGTAGCATTTAGTAGTTGACAGTAATAAGCAACAACAGGTTATGATTTGTTTTTTTATTTAATGATTTATTTGGCCCCATCAGTACAAAGAATTCCACAACTGACTGTTGCTAGGCAACACATTAACATTTCTGCACACTAGCTTGCTACTTCAAAGTCAAAGTCAAAGTCAAACTTTATTTATAAAGCACATTTAAAAACAACCTCAGTTGACCAAAGTGCTGTACAGTTATTGAAATATAAAATAATCATACACAAATATCATAATAAATAAAACAAAGGAAATAGTAAGGGCTCAATTTAAAAAAACTAAAAATTAGATTAAAAAAGGGAAATAAAAAAAGTAAAAAGAGTAAAAAGAGTAAAAGCCAAGGATTCTTGCCTAGTTGGGACTGAACGCCAAGGAGAAAAGATGGGTTTTCAGTAATGTTTTAAAGTGCTCAACAGACTGTGCAGCTCTAACCTGGAATGGTAGGCTGTTCCACAGCTTTGGGGCCGCCACTGAGAAGGCTCTGTCCCCACGAGTAGAGAGTCTGGACCGAGGTACTGCCAGGAGCAGCTGGTTTGACGACCTAAGTGCTCTAGAAGTACTGTGAGGCTGTACAAGCTCTGATAAATAAGACGGTGCCAGACCATTTAAACACTTAAAGACAATTAATAAAACCTTGAACTGGATCCTAAAATTAACAGGCA
>NC_065525.1:5214891-5226604 GCF_006386435.1 Epinephelus moara
GGAGCAGGAGCGGGACGCTTGAAGCCGTCGCCACACCACTTATATGTTTACTGTGTAGGCCTAATTCAAACTATGTGATGAAGAGAGACTGTAAATGCACCCACACACGGAGGTAGACCTCACCAAGTTCATCCAATGGATCAGTCAGTTGTTCACATGACACCTACTGTGTTATGACTCCACGCTCCATTTATGTGAGAATGATAAATCCTAATTCACTGTTTACTCTAAAGTCACACATATGTCATTTTGGGGTTGTGATTAATTGTTGCAGATGTTTATATTTGGATGTCTTGACTCAGTTCTCAGGTAGCCTACAATGATATGGTTTGGTATATGTTCGTATTAAAAATTGATAACAGATTAAATTTGTTTTAATAAATATGCATGTTCATAATGAATGACTCTCAGTTCATAATGACCGACTCTATGTTGGAAGAACCTCTGAATACTGTCTGGGAGCATTAATTTTGGAGAGGGAAACAGCCAAAGGCAGGCAGGATGTGGTGCTCATGTGCCACCCCTGGAACACCCCCACATTTAAAATCACTGCTCCACCCCTGGGGGTAGGCAGTTAAATCTTGGCCTCACTGGGCAAAAATTCAGTAAGAAACTTTGAGCATATTGTAGTTCAACAGCCTAGGACTGAGGTAAGACTTCTGCTACTCCTCTTGGATCTGTATTCAGGCTTTAGAGAATCTAACCCCTGATAGTAGACTTTGGTTGCCGGACTAATCAAAAAGAGGGTCTAAAAGAGAGTCTGACAGTAAACTAAATAAAACGTGTTGATATCAGTAATGTGTTTCAGAAGTGGAGAGAAAATGTTGCTAATAGTTTAGCCCCCTGCTAACGGCATCCAAAGGCTCATGGCTATGGCTTCAAGTTCGTTTTTATGTAGTTGACGTGAAACAACTGATTCCCGAGGAGTTATCTATATGATACCTCCCCATTTCATTACAAAAACCTAAATAAATTGGCATCTAGCTGGAGGGAGATCACCAGGGAGCTGAATATTTCTGGTTAGTATTGTGTGTGATGCCCTACAGAGCATGCTTACAAGCTACCTTGTATTACGAAGTGGAGATGATGGTATGATATAGTATGGTAGTATGGTACGTTACCCGCAATAGTATTGTTGTAAATATGAACAATAAGGAAGCACATACTCACCTGTCATTTCAGTGGTTACTCTGAGATCACAGCTGCTAGGTATAATTGGTTATGTTTACATGGTGTGATGGAATTCCATATTGAACAGTGCGTGGACGGAGAGTGTCTGATGTAATGCGATGCGCAGTAATCAGATGCTCCCTTAATGTTAGGACACGATGTAACTTGCCTCTTTTACAATGAGTCGGATGAGGTGTTGCGTGACCGTCCGTTATTTTGCCCAATGGAAGAAGATGTGTTGAATTCTGCTGACAGTAATATCTCCAGCTGTACTGACACAACCACTGACGTGACTAGAAATCATGCTAGTGATAGTTTGAACATAATAACTGTGCGCAGGGCTCTTTGAACTCCCAGTGTAAGTGACAAAGGCAGTAAAAAAATCTGAACACAAGTAGTTAGCTGGAGCTGCATGATAGACACAGGTATTATACCAGGTGTGAACAGGCTCTCTGTTACTCGTCCCCCTAACCCTCTTGCTCCCCCTCTTCTCCTGTTCATCCTACCAGCTGATTATAGGTCATTTACTCTCATTGTTAAACCAACCAGATTTAGCCAAGACCTCAGTCAAAAATATCTTCTTTCTCGATATTTAAATCTGTTCTCATATATGTTGCTGTAAGCCGTCTTTGCCTTCTCCCACCCCCTTCACTTCCAGTTCATCATTCCAGTGTCCAGGTCTGAGCCCACTTCTCATCATCCTAATCTCAGTATCCTCTTAATTCATCACAACCACCACCACTACCACCAGTGTCTACACTCCATCAGTGGGTATCCTACACTACTCACAGCCTCTCTAGCCTCTTTAAGAAATGTGATGATGTCATGATGGGATCTAATCACCAAAGACTTTTCTCATTTTTCATCCACTGTTTATCTGTCATATAAGTAATTGATCATTCTAATGAACTTTCTCCTTACTGAACCAATGATAGCTGTGTGTTTGTTTGTTGTTTTGTCAGCGCTGTCAATCAAATCTTATTAAACCACACAGTCCTGATGAAGCAGATAAAATGACTTTTATTGAGTCATAAACACTTCTCGTAATAGAGAAGTACTTAAATGGTCAATGGACCTGGTGCCTTTCTAGTCATCCGACCACTCAAAGCGCTTTTTTACACTTCGAGTCACATTCACCCATTCACACACACATTCATACACTGGTGGCCGAGGTTACCATACAAGGTGCCACCTGCTACTCAGTTTTTAACACACTCACACACCAATGGAAGCATCATTGGGAGCAATTTGGGGTTCAGTATCTTGCTCAAGGATACTTCGACATGCAGACTGGAGGAGCCAGTGATTGAACCGCTGATCTTCCAATAGGTGGACGACCCGCTCTACCTCTGAGCCACATCCCCAAGACATGTTTTAGCCATGTAAAATGCTCTGCTTTGGATAATGATATCTGTCTCGTTGTTTTTCCACAAATAAGTTAATGAAATTACATTTACTCACTCTCTCTGTCTAATTGAAAAAAAAACACATTCTATGAATATGTAGTATAAGACTGATGATACTTTCAATCTGTAGTACTTGTACAGCCTACATCACTGCTACAGTTGGTTTATGATATTGTTTTATTGATTATTAGCAAACAGATCTTAAAGGCTGCTGCAGAATATTGAGCACCACTGGTATGACAGGTGTTCAACCAGGTGTCTATCACCTCTTTCAATCAAACTTCATGGTCCATTAGGGATTGAAGGCAGGTTCCCTTTAACAATCTTGGGTATGCTCAGATTAAATTAAGCTTTGATACTGCTCCTGGTGTTAAGAAGAAAAATAAGCATTCAACCCAATTGCCAGAAAAAATCTTAGCATTGGCATTTCTACAAACCAGCATTAGTACATTATCTTTTGGCAGATACGTTGAAACTGTAAGTTTCTTAACAACACTGGTGAAGGTGTGGTAAGGTTTAGGCACAAAAACCTCTTGGTTATGGTTAGAGAAAAGATCACATTTTGTCTTAAAATACTGAGTTTAGTGGCACAAAAGCTGATAGAAAAGCAGGGCCAGGTCAGTGAAAAACACCAAGGTTCAGTGGCTCAAATGCTAAGGTTGTAAATCACTAGTTTCATTAGTATTGATTCTTTGGACAGTGATACAATATTTGCAGATATTGCAAAGTCTGCTCAGATATGATACGATTTCGATTTGATTCTATTCTGTGATTGATATGAGACAATATCATATGCCCATTTAGCACAAGCAGTTACAGATGACCACATAAATAATTGTTTATACTTGTAAGTGGTGCAGTTTACTCTGAATGAACTCCATTAACACACATAAAACAGCACAGTGGATAAAGTAGCCTCTAGGGCCTTCTGTCAGAAGGACCTCTCTGGAAGAAATCTTTTCATTTTGACTCAAGGCATGATCTTTTTCCTAAATCTACAGGGCTATCAACCCTGAAGGCAAAATTCTACCAACAGCCATGAGAAAATGGACCAACAACAAGATCATTCTAATAAAAGTATCAAATTCAGCTCAATAATAACTGTCAAGGTTCATAGACAAACTAATTGTTTTTTGCTAGTCACCCATTATTAGCTTAAACCTAAATTAGCCTAGCAAGTAGCAGAGTTTTCCTCGGCTCACAGCTTAACAAATTACATGTATTATATTGTAAGGCTTTAAAAACAAACAGTAGGACCTTAAACTCAGACCTATACTTGACACACAGGGACGCCGGTACAGGTGTGATGTGATCTGTTTTCTGTGTACCAGTTAGAAGTCTAGCGGCCGCATTCTGTACCAACTGCAAGCAAGATAAAGATAACTGGCTTATTCCCATATACAATGCATTACAGTAATCCAAACGAGAGGAAATTAGGGTATTCATGACTATCTTCAGGTCTTTAAACGAGAGGATCAGTTTGAGTTCGGCAATATGTCTAAGTTGGAAAAAGCAACATTTCATGATAGTGTTAAAGGAGCTATATGTAAGAAATCTAAAGCAAAGAGTTGTAAAATCCTCCTAATATGTCATAGAGACTAAGGAATAATGTTCATATAACATACTGATCTCACCGACAACAATAGTACAGCCAGAATATTCGCATTTAAAAAAAAATTTTATGGTCCGCAAATCATGTTTATGTTTTGAATTTGGCCTGTTGAGCCACCCACCGCCGTCTACCAGTCACGCAGTCAGTAGAGTCTCAGCATCAGTTAAAGTTACGACTGAGCTACAGCAGCACGGCAAGCAGCATTAGCAGTGTCCCGGTACATAGCATTAGCAGTCGGCTCCTCCTCAGCTGTATCCCGGCAGCAGCGTTAGCAACAGAAAAGCCGGACTTGCTCGAACGGTCCGCTGGAAAATGGAAGATCAAGGACGCGGCGACACGGCCCTGCCACGGCAGCCGCCCGTGGGCAAACAAATCAGTCTCCAGCGTGCCGCTGTCCAGCAACCTCGAATCTGTAGGGGAGGGGGTCGTACACAACCCGTGGCAGTATTTTGAATTTGAGTGCAGTAACCATTTTGGCCACATTCTTACATACAGCGCCTTTAATTTGTTTGTCAAATTTTAAAGCTGTATCAAAGATGACACCTAAAATTGTGGCCCGGGCATGAAGGTTAGGTGATATTGAATTGTTGATCATTGAATGGGTACATCGACCATGATCGATGGATCATTCCACCTCTATTAAACACTGATGAGAAATGCCAGGATGTGTCATTGAAAAACACCCAGGATCAGAGTCACAATTTACTTAATAACTTATTCCTCTTCATCCCCTATGGGACATAAGGCTTCAATGAGCTCTTTCCATTGCATTCAATCCTTGGCAGCATGTTGCACCTCTCCTCATGACAGATTCATTTTTTCCAACTCCAGTGTCACAGTTCTGCGCCAGGTGTTTTTGGGCCTTCTGGGTTTTCTTTTGCCTAGTCTTGTCCATCTTAAGGTGACTTTCATGATCCTGCCTTGTTCCATTCTTAGCACATGGCCTAGCCATCTCTAACGTCTGTGTGTGATTTCCTTGGTGATGCTCTGGCTACCTGTTTTCTTGTACAGTTGAAGGTTGGAGATTTTTTTTAGCCAGAAGATCTGGCATAGTCGTCTGAGGCATCCATTGTGACAGGCTTCCACTCTCATCATGTCTGTTTTGACGGTGTCACAAACACTGGTGGTAACACCAATTTCAGCAGTCTGCAGATTAGCAGCCATGTCATCTAAGTGTAACACCGTCCATCATCACCTCAACTTCCCAATTACAAAGTCAGCTAATAAACTACATCACTTTAGAAATGTCAATATGCTACATATGAAACATAATGTAATATATTCATGGTTTGGAGAAACACACAATACCAACTTCTTCTTTTGGCTACAGGTCTAGAGCATCATGTTATCACTAAACAAGCTTTAAAAAAAAGACCAGTGTACACACACCATAAAAAACATATTTCCCCACTGCCTTCTAGTGATCTTTATATCTGCCCCACTGCTATGAAAAAGTTGCAACAATTCTTCCCTGAGAGCAATGTCCTAGTTACTTAAGATAACCCACAGACATCACTGTCAGCATTATAACCTTTTCTCCCATCTCACATGTATGCTGTTTTATACATGTGATTCAACACCATCCAATGTGTCCATCTAAATAACCTTCTCCCCTCAGCTCCAGCAATGTGTCCTTCAATAAACAGTTGATTGTGCTTATTATCTGCTAGGATCCAATGATGCTCTGTGTGATTTGCCCCATTTCAACAGCTTAGTAATTGCGTGAAGACGTGTTATGCTTTGCAAAGGTGTGCCTGAGGATCAAACTAACAGCATGTCATTAAAATTGATTATTATTATCATGGCCACATTTGCTCCCGACGTGGTGTCCAGGGAATATTAAAGCTTCAGCAGTGGCTTCCTCTAGAGCCTCACTGAGATGAAATATTGTTTGATTTAGTTGGGAACATGTGCCACAGTGTAATCATGCTTATTTGATGATGTTTATGAGTCCTGTTAAAGGAAGAGAAAGCTGTTGTTGTATGTTTCACTTACACTGCACATATGAAGTGTCTTTAATCATACCAAATTAAAATCCCTACAGAAATCTTCTCAGCTATTCTCAGCTATAGAGGATTATCTCATCAAATAGCAGTTACGGGGGCTGTGAACTCATGTATGGGAAATAACACAATTATTCTTGATGGGCAACAATTAAACAGTTTGTCCAGCTCACAGAGGCTCATTGGATCTTTTTAAATCACAGATTTATATGGTGATGACTGATGGCTTGACTAATTAGGGTCCGGGCAGCTAAACTGCCAGGACAGTATTGTAATCCTAGGTATTCTTCTTCTTTCTTCTTCTTCTTCCGAGGAAATCATACTTTCCATGGGTGAAAACTCACCAAACTTTGCACAAAGGTCCAGTCTCATGCCAGATATCCTCAGCTGTAAACTCAAATCAATAGTCCTGATGGTGGCGCTACAGCAAGTGTCTAAAGTTCAAACTTTTGAAAATTCATAACAAATCAACCATACGTACTACAACTTCACAACTTTCATCAAACTGTAGCCCCAATACTGAAGAAACTTTTGTACATTTAAACCTATTAAACATTATGAAGTTCATCACTCTGTTTTTTTCAAAAACTGTAAAACTTCTTAAACCTATCTCCTCCCACAATTTTTGCTCAGTTGACACCAAGCTTGCTACAGACATGTTTAGACTGTCCTACAAAAACTATGTTTCTCAGATTTTTGATTTATCAAAAATTGAGCCTACAGTGCATCAAAATGTTTGACTGTAAACGGTTCTGTAAACATATACTTGCAAATTCTTGCTAAATAAATCTTCAATGTTCATGAAAAAATGACAAAATTCTAGAGTCATGGTAGATGATGTGTGGCAAATTTCAGAATTTTATCTCAAAAACTGAATTTTTGACAGCATTTTGAATTTTTCTCTAATGTGAACAATTGGAGTCAATGTAAAAATGGCAATTTTAAACATCAGTTTTTCACTTATGGAGCAAATCAATCATTGTTACAAACAAATTACCAACATCTCCATGCTGTCTAGATGCAATATGTGTATTTTCAGATTTTTGTTTTGATAACTGAATTTTTTACAGTGGTTTGAAATCTGCTTTTCCATGCATGGACGGCTGCTAAACCTTAGCTAAACTAGTCTGGCTTAGTCAATTTGTGAAGCTACACATGAATTGTCACTGACTAATTAGCTCAGTGAGATAGAAATTGATTCTTAGTCTCAGAGGTTCTGAGTTCAAGCCTCAGCTGATGCAAAAGGCAGATTGTGTTGCTAATTCCTAAGTGTCTTCCAATTCTTCTGCTTGTTGCTCAGAATTGCCTAAAAATGCCCGGACCCGACCCATCACTGCACAGCAGCTATAATTACCAGCAGTTGGATTTGTGGTACTAAATGTATGTTACACCCCATTGTTTGTTTAGTGCACCTGAACTGTCAACATGTTACTCATCAGCAAAAAGCAATATCTCCTAATCTCTTTGTCTGAAAAAAGAAAAACCTCTATACTGTTTAATTGAGTAGACAAAATGAACCTAACCAAGTTAACAAATCGAAGAGTTTTTGCAAAAATTCCATTAATTATAGGCATGTACAATATTGGATTTTTTTTGCTGATGTCCGATACAAAACAACTTATTTGGCCGATAACCAATACCAATATTGATATATCCACTTTTTTCCCACCTAATTTTAGTGATAATCAAGTCTCTTCTGTAG
Source organism: Epinephelus moara (assembly GCF_006386435.1). Taxonomy (NCBI): domain Eukaryota; kingdom Metazoa; phylum Chordata; class Actinopteri; order Perciformes; family Serranidae; genus Epinephelus; species Epinephelus moara. The sequence continues at coordinate 5,222,785 of NC_065525.1, forward strand.
TGGAATACTCTTACTGATGGCCCGCCAGCAGATAGAGACATTAAATAGAATGCTTTTCATTGTATGTAATATTCATTAATTGTGCAAAATAATATGAACCATGTTGGCCAATATCGGCCAATACCAATGATGTACCGATATTATTGTGGATCCTGAATCAATAACATCCCACAATGTTTCTTCCATTTGTTCATTTTTTTGTTAAATGTTTATGGCTAGTTCTAATCAAGACAGAGGAAATAATCTTTGGCCCTGATCACCTAGCAAGGAAATTACAACCGTTTATTGGTCCTCTGGCAACCAATATAAAATCTACAACGAAAAATTTAGGCATGAGATTCTCAGTTGATCTTTGAACCTAATGCCTGATGCCCTAATCTCATTAAATCCTGCTACTTCCACCTATGAAATATTATCAAAATCAAATCAGCTGTCTTTTCCTGACCTAGAAAGGCTTATTCATGCTTTTGTAATCTCATACCTTGACTACAGTAATGCACTTTTTATATGCCCCAATAAATCTTCAATAGCTCGGCTTCCTTCAAGTCCAGGATGCTGCAGCCCGTATTTTAACTGGGACAAATCATAGGTCACATATCACCCTCCCTCCCTCCATTTTTTGCTGGTTAACTTCAGAAGTGATTTTAAGATTCTTTTAATAACTTTATTAAATAACTCAACATGGTTTAGCCTCCAATTACATAGCTGAGTTTCTGGAGTTTCTCGTGACCTGAGATCCTCAAGCCTACACTCACTAGTCAGCCAGTGCTAAACAAATGAAAATTATTATTACATATATTATTATAATCTGTACATTTTACATTTGGGATTTTCAGTAATGATTTTTAAACGTGCTGATTTTGTCACTGGTAAAGACGTCTCAAATCAGCTGCATCATCTTTACAGCCTCTGCTGCAATGCTGGCAGACACATTTACATTCTGATATCCAGCCTACCCTCATTGTGGTGGACAAAATAATTGAAACACCTGTCACTATAACACAGTACAATTCAACAGCACCACAAGCTGTTGAGATGTACCTAATACTGTGGCAACTGAGTGTATATCATCCGAAATATTTATAATCTCCATTTTTCTTAGGGCATTAAAAAGTAATCTGTTATGGGGGTTCCGGTCGAGAGGCCATAATGGAAACAGCTTAACTTCAGAGCTCCCCGATCTCGGTTTTAATACGCCGCCTTTCAGAGGTTTAAACGCAAAACATTTAATGTGATACTTTCCAGGCAGTGTTAACATGCCCAGAGGGAAGAAAGAGAAAGCCGTGCATGTCAAAGAACGAGTTTTTTCAGAAGGAGAACGAGAGTCAGCAGACGAGACAAGCGGCAGTAGCTATTTTGAGCCAGAGGAGCTATCAGAGGCTAACGACATGGCTAATGTTAGCTTACAAACTATTCTCCAAGAGTTGAGAGATTTTCACCGGGAAAACGGAGATGCCCTCCGAGAAATTAAAGAAGATGTAAAAATGACAAACAGCAGAGTGGACGAAGCCGAAAACCGTATAGCAGAAGCAGAAGAAAGAGTGCAGAGGATGGAGGAAGCTATGGCAGAGCTGCTAACAATGCAGGAGAAACTAGAGGCCAGGCTGACTGATCAAGAGGGGAGAGCAAGACGGGAAAACATACGACTCCACGGTATAGCGGAGGGCGCGGAGGACAACTCCCGAACGAAGACGGAGTTTGTGGAAAACTTATTGAGGGAGAAGCTGGGAATCACCGAGGCTACAGAGCTCAGGATTGATAGAGCGTACCGATCCCTGGCAGCCAAGCCGCCACCAGAAGCCCCCCCACAATCTATAGTCGTCAAATTTGCTAGTTTTAAAACTAAAGAAGAAGTTTTAAGGTTAGCCTGGCAGAAGAAGGGGTTCATACATCAGGAGAAAAAGGTGATTTTGGACCACGACTATGCTCCGGATGTCCTCAGGAAGCGGCGGGAATACGCCGAGGCAAAGAGAGTGTTGTGGGAGAAAAAGCTACGTTTTCAAACACCTTTCCCGGCGAGACTGAGGGTTTTCTACGAGGGGGAGACGTGTGTATAACTCGGCAGAAGAAGCCACGAAGGACATGGCGAGGCGAGGTCTCCCGGTGACCGTACTTAAGCCTCCAGCGAGCTGGTCGGACAGGATTAAGACTTTGATGTGGCACTCCGCCCGGGCGCCAAAAGGAGGAGAAAAACCTGCCGAAACTCAGCGACCGGGATATAAGAAAAAACTGGACGCTTTCAGGAGAGAGTGACATGCGGGCATGCTTGGTTTAAAAGCTGGAAATTCACTACACCCATGTAACATTACCTTTTGATTTGTGTAATACATCCCCATGTTGGTAGTGAAACATACAGCAAGGCAACGATGTACTGATGTTTCCCTCGGGACTTGATAATGTCACTATTGTTTATGGCTCATCTGATCGGGACTTGAAGGAGTGAGTGAAAGCGTGTCGGAGCTGTTAGGGAGGGCCCTCCACAACCAGAGCGGTGTGGAAATTATCCCTCCGAGGCGTCACACCATCTGGGCTCCTATAAGGTCACAAAGACGATCTCATTACAAGGGACTTACTACTTTACAGTTGTAACACTAAAACTGTTCATGTTTTATCGTTCTGTTTTGTTTGTGTTCTTTAAAAGTTTGAGTAGCAAAAGGGGAAGATCATGGAGGAAAATGACTCACAAGTTCAAGATTACATGGAGGAAAAGAAAGCTTCAATTAGCTTAGTGACCTACAATGTGAAAGGGGTCCTCAACCCAATAAAAAGGAGTAAAATTTTAGGTAAAATGAGGAAGGATAAGGCAGGAATAGTATATTTACAAGAAACTAATTTATCTGAACAAGAACATGCCAAACTTTGTAGGCAGGGCTTTAATCAAGTTTTTTCATCATCATACAAGTTAGGACGCAGGAGAGGTGTGGCAACATTAATATCTGGTAAGATTGTTTTTGAAAAATTATCAGAATTTAAAGATAAGGAGGGAAGATACAATATGGTTATTGGAAGATTGGAAGGAATCGAAGTCACTCTGCTGAATGTATATGCTCCACCAGGTGCGAAAAAGTCACTCTGCTGAATGTATATGCTCCACCAGGTGCGAAATGGTTATTTTATAAGCACATTTTTGATTTGATGATATCCAAAGCACAAGGAATAGTGATATGTGGGGACGATTTTAATTTAAGGTTAAATCCGAGTTGGGACGCTTCAGGACCCAGCCATAACCAGAATAATAGTTTGAGTAAAAAAATGAGAGAGATGCTTAAGGAAATGGGAATTTGTGATGTGTGGAGGGAATTTAACCCCACTACTAGGGATTACACGTTTCATTCTTCACCCCATTCAACTTACTCTAGAATTGACAATTTTTTTTTGTATAATAAGGATATTTGCAGAATTAAGTCATGTAGAATTGGAATGATGGACTTGTCTGATCATAGCCCTGTTTACATGGACTTAGACATCAAAAACAAGACAAATACTTTCTCATGGAGATTGAACTCAAGCATACTTAAAGGAGCAATGAAACTAGAATTGCAGGATGAAATCCAAACTTATCTGGAGGAAAATGATAATGGGGAAGTCTCTACTCCTATATTATGGGACGACTGCAAAGCAGTCTTAAAGGGCCAGTGTGTAAAATGGGTTGAAAACAGTGACATCAGTGGTCAAATTCTAGATTGCAGGGCTCACTCGCTCACCCCTCCCGTCGGGTAAATGACGGTGGCCTTGTAGGGACAAAAAGCCTTGCGCAGACATGAGTTTTTCAGGAGTAGGTCTATCTAGCGACTAGGTGAATGTTTATTTAGAAATCTAA